>NC_140495.1:82874840-82999840 GCF_964271855.1 Acomys minous | reverse complement strand
ATAGGAAGGATGGCATCACTTGATAACATAAAAACTTCTTAAAATGGTTTAATATAACAACCTGAGTTGTTAAAATAATCATCCTAATTATATTTTTGCAGAATAATTTTAAATGTTTGAAAAATGTTAATTCAATTACTCTAAGAATTTGCATTTAAATGTGGTGAGACAGTGATTATTTTAAATGTTTATGACATATTCTTCAATAAATGTATAGTATTTATTATATTAGCTTAGCTAAAAGAATGACAATATTTTTCAGGGTAAATTTTTATGTTTAAAGATTTAACCTCAAATTGACTTTGGGCACTTGGCATAAACTAGAGCCCACATTCTCTGCTTTCCTTTACTGTGCTCATAGTTAATCAGGAGTCTAGAAACATTGTTGGTCAAAGTACCTTTCAAGACAAATACTGATGTGCAGATAATCGTTGGTGATATTTTTATTGACATTTCATTTTATGTCCTGCTAGACACAAAATGCAGTGTTTTGATTTCGTTTGCTATCATTTTAAAGTATTGTAGTAGGAATAGCATTTGAAGTGCTTCAAAGATTAGAAGCAATTGCTACCAGGTACATTTATTTTCTACCCTTTGGCATGTGTAAAACCTTAATATTCTAGTTTGGGTTATATGAAATATTCTTTAGATGTTTTACATCGGTCGGCTTATTTTTAACTATCTTATTGTTTTATAAAATTCAAAGAACTAAAAGAAAAAACTGTCAAGATTAAACCTTGTCAGATGCATTCTTCACATCTTGTATTTTTTATCAGAGAAAGGGATTTGAATTAAGGTTTCATAGATGCCTCCTGCATGTATTGCAGTAAACAGCTATAGAATTTTTTCATGAAATTAGCTATCCTCATGTGCAGTGTTTTTAGGTTGTTACTATGGTAACATTTCCATTTGTGAATTTTTGTGTAGTTAAAATTTGTAGTCATCACATCATACTACCTTTGGCTTTTGATTCCTCATATAAATAAATCACTGTGCTACCTGCATGTTACTGAGTGGCAGCAGACACAGCACTTAACTACATCCCATAAGCTCCAGGCAAGGGAAACAGAAAGCAAAAATGAAAGAAATAGGAACATTTTTTAAAATTACATTTTAAGATTGTCCTGATGGCGCTGGTAAAAATTTAAATGTTTTTGAAGAAGGGTGAGAGCACTGCCAGTTATTCTCTGAGATGCTTTAATTTTTATAAGTATGTGATAATGAAATTGGTTAGGTATGGTAGCAGTAGGAGGTAAGGAGAACATTAGTCTGTCAGCTAAATGGGTGCTAAATAACCAAAACAGAAGTAATGACCCTTCAGAGATTCAAGAGGCTGGTTGTAAAAACAGTGTTGTTGTTTTTTTTCTCCAGTTTAGCCTTATTACTGGCTTGAAATTTATCCTCTTTTCAAGTACTTAAAAGTTGTCCTCTTTATTTCTCTTCTGATTATGAAATCAAAGTGTAATATCTTATTGTTAATTTGGAGTAAAGTAGTCTATAATGTTCTCTTGTATCAATTGCTGCATTCTAGTAAAGATTCCTACTGTTTTTGTTTTGTTTTGCTTCTTAAAGCCCCCTGCTGCTGTTGATTACACCTAGATCTGCTACTGATTGGAACTGTTAAAAGGCAAAGATAATGTGGATGGTTGCTGAATCATTTAATTGTAGGGCTAATAAGAAGTGTTCTCTCTGGGACCCAACAGACATAGTAACAGTAGTATTTTATAGATAAAGTGACCCAAAATATTCTTTTATATTTTTATAATATTTAGAATGAAAAATTTATTCAAAATAAAATAAGTAGCAACAACTTGGTTTTATTCCTCAGGCATAGAACTGAATCTGAACACAGTAGAGGAAAATATTAGAGAAAATTAATTCTAGCAAACTGGTCTCTAGCAGTTGAATGCTTTTTTTCTTTTTTTCAAAGATGAAACAAATGGATAACTATGTCTGTGAAACTGTTAATGGACTAGTTGAGACTGTAAAAAATGCTAAGGAAATTAATGTAAAATGATACATTAAATATAAGCCCTCTCCTGAGTAGTTTGCTTACAGTTTTAAAATCCTTACCTAGGATTTATGTAATAAAATTTTTGGATAGCCATGTATGTGTTAAGGGGTACCCACAGGTAACAGTTTGTGCCCTGTTTAAAATGTGAGATAATTAGTGCTCTGCTGGAATAAGCTTAGACTTACTTAAGGGACTATGTTTGTGCTACTGTGTGTTTAATGATAACTTATGCTATTACCAATGTTCTTTCTGTTCATTGTAATTAATTACTTCAATAGCTTATCCTTCAAAAGTCTCTCTGAGTTACTAGGTGCACATTTCATCTACATCGTAATTTGATTGAAATTGTGCATATCTAAAGCCAGTGTTGCTTTTTATTTGTGTTTCATTTGTGTGTGTTTTCTATTGCTGGTGTTAGTGGGTCAAGTCTTGAGATAATATCCTAAGTTGTTTTGATCTTGCTCTGTACCTCTGTTAGGCTCAGTGTCTGTAGCCACATAAGTACTATGATTATAGTGTGAGATACTGTATCTTAGTCTTCATATTCCTTTAAGTTATTCATTGAAATACTACAAACATGAAATTACTTAAAAGAGAAGTTTGTGAGGAATCTGATGATAGTTTGAAGAGGAAAAGCATATTTAGATTTGCGCTAAGGACAAGATAGCAAAGAGTCCTTTAGATGCGGTCGTGATAATAAGGATACAGTGGGAGACAGTATTCATACATGTCTTATTTTTGTTGATATCTTATTAAACACTCCATCCACCTTAAATAATGCTGAAATTTTATGACTAATCTTGCTCTTCTAAAATAATAAACAATTGTGTGGTAAGTTCATTCATTGAAGCAACTGATCCTCGTTTTTGTTGTTCATTTACTTCATCTTGTTCAGCTACTTCATCTTGAGGTAATAGACTGCATATTAGTTCACATTATGTAGCCCAGTTTGATCTTGATTGACCTCAGAAGAATCTGCTTGCCTCACCAGTCTACTTCATTGTGCTTGGTTGTTATTTAACTTATAAACAAGTGAGATAAGGAAGTTAAAATAGTTAAAATCTAAAGCTTAGATTGCTGTAACACAATACTGCAAGCTAGAACAGTTTTAAATATTCATCTGCGATCAGGATGTTGCAATGGTGTGATTCCATCTGAAGTCGGCAAGTCCCTTCCAGGACTCTCCTGTAGTCCTCTTGAGGATTGCCTTCTCCTTGTGAACAAGTACACATTTCACCATTTTATTAAAACAAATACGTTAGATTAGATCTTATCTTAGTGATGTCATTTTAACTCGATCATTGAAAAAACCTTGTCTTTCATCTGTGAGGTACTAGTCTATTACCATTTGAAAGCAGCAGCTGCTTCTTCTTCTTCTTCTTCTTCTTCTTCTTCTTCTTCTTCTTCTTCTTCTTCTTCTTCTTCTTCTTCTTCTTCTTCTTCTTCTTCTTTAAAAAAATAAAAAAGGAAACTGTGGTGTGCTTTGTAGGCCAAAAGTTAGGGGCATATACATTGAAAATAAATTAAGCATACCTATAGTTAGTTTAAGTGTAGGAACCCGTGGCTTTTTGCCTGTCTATAATTAATGCTCTAGCATAATTTGCATCTCAGTTCTTTACATTTCTGTCTACAATATTTGTACGCAATCATTGCTCCAGTTAAATGTACTTTCAGAAATGGGCTAAATTTGAAATATGGTTTCGTCCCTTATTTTTTTTTCACTATTTCATTCATTTATAAATCACAAAATCTTTCTGTGTATCCTTGGCTGTCTTGGACTTGCTTGGTAGCGTGCTGGCCTTGAACTCTCAGTGATCCGCCTGCTTCTGCCTCTCTGAGTGCTGGGATTACAGGTGTGTGCTACCGCGTCTGACTCTGTCACTGTTTTATTACACCATGTTGGAAATAATCTAAATCATTACATCTCCACTGACCAGACTTGTGAATTCTTGAGAAAAGCAGCATTACCATCTAAACATTATGGAAAATAATTAGCTATAGAACGGAGATTTTCACGTAGAACATTGAGGAAGTGGAAACTAATTTAGAACAGTTGTTCCTGGAGTCTAGTCTTGAATCAGCATCTCAGCATTCTTGGAAAATTTAAGAACCAAAACTTTTTTGGGTTACTTAGGACACAGAACAATTCTAAGACTGGAATCAAGGAATTCATTTTAGTAATATAATATGATTCTGATGTATATGGTACACATAAGCATGGGCACGCGCGTGCGCACGCGCACACACACACACACACACACACACACACACACACACGGCCAAATATAATTGCTTTAAATAACTATAAACTTATAAAGTATGTAAAACTTCATTTCCTTTCTTTCTAATATTCTACTGGTTATATTTGATCCTGACATTTTGATTAGAAATGACATGATGCATGATAACTTTCTTATTTAAAAAACCATTGATCTCTGTCATTGCTTAAATACGTGTCTTTCTAGAAATGCTTTATGAGTGTAAAGACAAACACAACTACATCTATTACTCTGTATAATTTCTCCTTTTTACAAATGATGACCTAAGACATTTATGTTTTAATTATTATTATAACCTGTAAATATTTCTGTATTCACACAAATTTATTTGCCTGAGGCCAGGAAATCAAGGTCAACTTGGGTAAAATATTGGGACCTTTTATCCTGTAAGTAAATGATGAAAAAAATTTTTAAAAAAAGGAACAGAGGAAGAATGGAGTCTGTGCCTGTTGCCTTACAGATCAATGGGAAAGCACATGTTATCATACGTACGACCTTGGGATCAACCCCAGACCACCCCTTCACAAGGCAAAAGCAAAGGAGATAAATAACAAAATAGTTAGATATCAATAAAAGAGGTAAAAAATACTACTATAAAAGACTAAAGGACATAAAAATAAATGAAAATATATCCTATATTCATTAATTAAGGTACTAGCATTATTACTGCTCAGGTCAGTTTATAAATTCACTTTAACTCTTGTAAAAATGCCAGTCATATTTTTTTTAAATAGGAAAGCATATATTGCAGTTAATATGCAGTCTTAAGGTGTTTTGAATAGACAGATTAATCTTGAAAGGAAAAATTGTACCATTGTCACATCCAAATTTCAAGAGTTGCTACTAAGTTACAATTTTTGGAAATCTAATAGTAGTATGATTACAGACCTGTAAACTAGTGCAGTAGAAAGAGCAAAAGTGCTATACGATATTTGCCAGTGGTCTCATGAGTTCAGTGTGTAGTTTCAGAGCAATGACCATTTTTCCTCGCAGCATTGTCAATCACTATGAGAGTAGATGAGCACGGTGTAGTGTGTACATGCAATGGAATATTAGCCTTGCATGGATTTGAGTCATTATAAGAAGCCAAATAGGCTAGGTATGAAAAGACATGAAAAGTTACACTGTTTTTCGGTACTTGTTTAAGAATCAGAAATACTGGTGATTGTGAGGGCTGGAGGAGAAGAATAGTGACAGTCATTAGTTAATAAGTGCAGGGCGTCAGTTTTATGGGATTGAGTTACTGAAATTTGCTGGTGATATTGTATAGTATTATATGTAATACTGTTACATTATATACTTAGGAAAACATTACAATTTGTAATGTATATACATGAAATGATATAGTAACTACATATATCTTAGTTTAAATCATACCTAAATTACTTACAATACCTAATCTAATGTAAATACTTTGAATCCAGTTGTTGCACTGTGTTGCTTAGAGAATAATTACAGGAAGAGTTTTTTTTTTTTTAATTACAAAAATTTTATTACTGCTGCTGTTTTTATTTTGTTTTGTTTTGGTAGACAGGGTTTCTTTGTGTACCTCTTGCTGCTCTCAATCACTTTGTAGAACAGGCTGGTCTCGAACTCACAGAGATTCCCTTGCCTCTGCCTCCCTAGTGCTGGGATCAAAGGTGTGCTACCGTTGTCTTGTAGGAAGAGTTCTGTATTTGTTCAGTCCCAAGCCAAGTTTTTTCATTGCAGATACCTTTTTTTTTTTCAGTGCTTTTTGTAGTCCAGTGCAAAACTCACAAATATGAGCTAGATATGTGTGCATACCCAGGATTTTAGTAGCTATTTCAAAGTTATTGCTTGTGTGTATTAGACTTATGTGTCTTTTGACAGAGTTTTGCTGATATTTTCCTTTTTTTAATGATGAAGCTGTGAGAATATAGATTGCTTTTGAAAGTGACAGATCTATATTAAGTGAGAAAAACAAACAAATGTTTAATGTTCTTTAGCAGATAATGGGAAAACACCTTCATAGTTTCTTCATTTAAATTGTAATATATTTGAGTAACTTGTTTACATTGAGTAGGAAGACTGTTTGTCTAATTAACTGTATTTTATCTACATGTAGTGATTCGTTAAATTTTACTTTTTATATATCTGAAAAAAAGTCCTTGAAATAATTTTGGTGTAATGTCCATAGTTATGTGGACAATCTTTAAACATGGCAATTACCAAGATACTTAATACTTATGTAGTTTTAAAAATGCATGATTTAGGGATAACTGTAATCCTAGTTTTAATTTAAAAATTTTAGTTGTTGTTTTACTTATTCTGTAGCACACTTGTGTGTATAAATTAAAAGTTGGGAATTTTATTTTATTTAACATTTTCAATTTTATATACAGCAAGTTTGTATGAGAGAGTGTTTTTAGAACATCGTCTTGCCCTCTTTTCCTGTTTTTGATTTTTTTCCTTTTTACATTTTTGCTCCCCTAAAATTACTTACAAAACAGAATTTTATTTTAATCTCTGCAAACAAAATGTTTTCTTAGGCTCATAACAGTGCTTTGTTTGCCAAGATGAAAAGTGGAGTCTTTTTTAGGCCACAATAGACACCTCTGAACACCAGCCTCTCCATACACGGCGTCATTGTAGGTCCTGACATTTGTTTCTCTGAGGGATCCTTTTGAGGTTAAAAATAAAACAAATAACTTCCTTAAGACCACATTTTTTTACTTAGCTTTACATACTTAAAAAAAAATCATTGAAACAACAGTGTTGGATTGCTTAGGGCTGTGCTGGGCATAGTAGTATATTCCTTTAATCTTAGAGCACTCCAGTGGAAAGGCAGGCAGATCACTGTGAATTCAAGGATAGCCTGGTCTATATAGTGAGTTCTTGAACAACCAGGTTTACCTCTTCTCTCTCTCTCTCTTTCTCTAGAGAGAGGGGGGGGGGGAGGGAGAGAGAATATCTAATCCTCCTATTGCTAGTTAATGACTGCCCTCATTTGTTGCTGAGTGGATAACTGTATTCCTTTAAAGTAAGTTAGAATTTAGATTGCCAACTACTTACATAGGAAGTAGTTAAAATGGTTTATAGTTTATAAGTAATTAGAATGTTCATGAGGTTTAGATGCTCACACATACACACCAACATTGTCTTCTTTCTTTCTGCTTTTTCTTTATCTTGTTAAACTGGAGAGAAGCAGAAGTGTTATGTCAGATATGCTATCTCAGAGGCATTATGAAGTGTTAAAGAAAAACCAGGATCTTGGGGGAAGATAATGAAGTGATAGCTTGTTGCTACAGATCTGCAATTACTGCCAAAAGCAATAGGTAAAAAGGAAACATTTATTTGAGATCTAAGCCACACTTTTTGTTCCAGTTAATATATATATATTTTTTATCTATAGTAATTTGGTAAAAACACGTAGGACTTGATTGCCAACCAGAGGATTTTTTTGTTTGTTTGATTTTTGTTTTTTGTTTTTTGATTTTTGTTTTGTTTTGTTTGGTCTGTTGAATTAGTTTTCCATTAAGGAAAAGACTATGGGCATTTTCAGTTTATATAGCCTTTTATCTGTGATTAAATTTCCTCCCCCATATGTGTTAGAAACAATGTTTTTGTCATGAAAAATGGAAAATTCCTTAAATATAAAATTGAAACTTTAATTTTGTACAGTTAAACTAATTTTACAATGAGGAACATTAAGTATCAAGATGGCTGATTTTTGGCTTATTGAGCTATTTTTAATTAATTTATTCACATTACATTCTGACCCCAGCCTTCTTCCTCTTCTGCTCTCAGTCCCACCCTCCCTATCCTTTTCCCCTTCTCCTTTCCCCATTCTGCAGAAGAGGGCACCCCCACTCACCCACCCACCCAGCTCATCAAGTCTCATCAGGACTGAGCACATCCTCTTCCCCTATGGCTTGCCAGGCAGCCCCACCAGGGGGAGGTGGTGATAAAGCAGGCAACAGAGGCCATGTCAGAGACAGCCCCTGCTTTCCCTACTAGAGGACCCACATGGAGACTGAGCTGCCCATAGGCTACATCTGTGTAGGGGGCCTAGGTCCAGTCCCTGCATGGCCCCTGGTTGGTGCCTCAGTCTCTGCACGCCGCTCTGCACCCTGGTTAGTTGGCGCTGCTGTTGGTCTTCTTGTGGAGCTCCTGCCACCTCCATGTCCTTTCATTCTTTCCCTCACTTCCCACAAGACTGCCGATGCTTCAGCCAATATTTAGCTGTGAGCTTCAGCATTATTTTGATCTCCTGCTGAGTGAAGCCTCTCAGAGGACAGCTATGTTAATAAGGTCCTGTCTGTGAGTATAGCAGAGTATGCTGATTAGTGTCAGGGATTGGCTCTCTTCTGTGTGGTGGGCCTTGGGTTGGCCAGTCATTGGTTGGTTGAACATTCCCTCAATTCCCTTAGTCTCTGCTCTATCTTTGTCCCTGCACATCTTTGAGGCAGGGTAAATTTTGGGTCAACCTTTTTTTTTTGGGGGGGTGGGTTGGTGTTCTCCTCCCTCCACTAGGAGTCCTATCTAATTATAGGGTATCCTTTTCAGTCTCCATGACCCCTACTACTAGGAGTCTGAGCAAGAGTCACCTCTATGTCCTCCCAGAAGCCTACCTTGTCTTAGGTCTCCTGCTTGTCATAGAGATGCCGCCACTAGTGGTTTCTGTTCTCTCTGCAGGCCTTCTGTCTTCCTGTCCCCATTCTCCTAGGTCTGATCTCCACCCTCAGTTCTCTCTGGGCTCCCTCTCCTACTGGGTTTCTTCTTTCTTCCCCTGTCTTCTTCTCCCCCAACCCGTCCCCCCCACCTAGTCTGAGTAAGATTTAAGCATCCTCCCTTGGATCCTCTTTGTTACTTATCTTATTTAGGTCTGTGCACTGTAGTATGTTTATCCTGTACTGTATGGCTAAAATAAGTGAGTGGGTACCGCGTTTATCTTTCTGGGTCTGGATTACCTCACTCATGATGATATTTTCTAGTTCTATCCATTGGTCTGAAAATTTCATGATTTCCTAGTTTTTAATAGCTAAGTAATATTCCATTGTGGAAATGTACCACAGTTTTTTATTTATCCATTCTTCAGTTGAGGAACATCTAGGTTGTTTCCAGATTCTGGATATTACAAATAAAGCTGCTGTGAACATATTTGAGCAAGTGTCCTTGTTGTTTGGTGGAGGATCTTCTGTGTATATTCCCAGGAGTGGTATGGCTGGGTCTTGAGGTAGAGCTAATCTTAATTTTCTAAGAAAGTACCAGATTGAGTTCTAAAGCAGTTGTGCTAGTTTCCACTCCCACTGGCAATGGAAGAGTGTTCCCATTGCTCCACATCCTTGCTAGCATGTGCTGTCACTTGAATTTTAATCTTAGCCATTCTGATTGGATCTCAGAGCTGTTTTGATTTGCATTTCTCTGATGACTGAGGACATTAAACATTTCTTTTCTTAGCCATTTGATATTCCTCTGTTGAAAATATTGTTTCGCTCTGTACCCGGTTTTTAAAATTTAGTTATTTTTTTTGTTGGTGTTTAGTGTTTTGAGTTCTTTATATATTTTGGGTATTAGTCCTTTGTCAGATGTAGGATTGATGAAGATCTTTTTCCAGTATGTAAGCTGCCGTTTCATTCTTGAGTGTGCTTTGCCTTCCAGCTTTTAGGTTTTAAGAGGTTCCATTTATTAATTGCTGATCATAGAGCCTGGGCTGTTGGGTATTCTTCTGTTTGGGAAGTTGTCTCCTGTGCCAATGAGTGCAAGGCTTTTCCTTGCTTTCTCTTCTAATACTTTTACTGTATCTGGTTTGTGCAGGGTATTAAATATGGACCTATTTGTATTCTTCTGTATGTAGACATCCAGTTAGATCAGCACCATTTATTGGAAATACTTTCTCTTTTCTACTGTATGGGTTTGGCTCCTTCGTAAAGAATAGTGTCCGTAGGTGTGTGGGTTTATTTCTCGATCTTTGATGTAATTCCATTAATCAGCCAAAAGAACGTCTGGAGGTGTGTCCTTCCCCGACTTCAGGGTATACTACAGAGCGATGATGATAAGAACTGCACGGTGCTGGTATACAAATAGAGTGGAATTGACCTCTTTCCTTAGGGAAGGCTCAGTGGATAAAGTTACCTGTGTCATTAGCAGACATTTGGTAGTGACCATTATTACAATATAGCTAGGGTTCATTATTAGTGAGTATTGTTCTGTGTTAAGTGCTTAAGGGTATAGTTTTTGTAAAACCTGTGAAATGAGTACTTACCATTTTCATTTGAAGAAACTATGCTATCAAAAGTTTAACCAGTTTATCTAAAGTTTGATGATATGGAGCCTGAACCAAATGTCAACAGAAGAGGTTTTTCTGAGAGTTCCCTTATGTAGGCATAGTAAACTTTGTCAGTGTAAGGAAGAAAAGGTGATGTGGAGACTTTCATTTTTATTATGTTGAATTTTTATTTATTATTTTTCCACTTGTGTATGCACTTATTAATTTATGTATGTATTTTACAGCCTTACCACAGCTTCCACCCTTCTTTTCCCAGTCCCTCTCTCTCACCCTACTCTCCTTTCTCTTTCTCCTCAGAGAAGAGGAGGCCTCCTTCCCTGGGTACTGTCCATCCTAGCACATCAAATCCCAGCAAGATTAGGCTCATCCTTTCCCACTGAGGCCTAGAAGGCAGCTCAGCTAAGAGAAAGGGATCTAAAGGTAGGTAGCAGAGTCAGAAAAAGCCCTGCTTCAATTGTTAGGGGACCCACATAATGTCCAAGCTGCATATCTGCTACATACGTGTAAAGGTCCAAGCTCCAGCCCATGCATGCTCTTTGCTTTATGGTTCAGTCTCTGTGAACCCCTATGGACGCAGGTTAGTTGACTCTGTAGGTCTTCTTGTGGTGTCCTTGACCCCTCAGGTTCCCTCTGTCATTCCTCCTACTCATCGACTCAACTGTCCTACTCTGCCTATTGTTTGGATGTGTGGATGTGAGTCTCCATCTGTTTCCATCAGCTGCTGGATGAAGCCTCTCAGAAGACAGTTATGCAATCCTCCTGTCTGTAAGCACAGTGATAGGAATGGCTCTCTCCCATGCAGTGGCTCAATATTATTTAGCAAGTTATGTATATCTGGCAATGGGAACAGAAGAATGTTTTGAAAGAAATTAGTTTTAGGGATAGGAATGCGCTGAGAAATGTACTGATTCTAGTTACTAAAGAAAAAAAATAGAAGAAAACCGTGATTGTCATTACTTAATAAAATTTCAAAAGAGAAAATTAGAAAGGATAGATATGAACAGATTATGAACAGTATTGAAAATCTCTATGAGTATACCTTAAGAGTGTTTTACATTTACTATAGATATTACTGTATTTAGTTACTAAAGTATATATGTTGAATATTAGTGAGATTTTATATGATGAAAAATAATGAATTATGAGATGAAGAACAGGATTTTATTCATAACTTTTCTAAATATATGAAGTTCAGCATTCATTTTAAGTTTTTGTAGTTAGGAAGGCTGTATTCATTTAAAACACAAAATATAGTCTTCCATATAAAGAACCTTTCTTTTCATGATTTCTTTATTTCTTCTTTGTTCAGAAAATTTAATGTATAATTAGCCTATATTTTTGTATTTTTACAAAATAAGTATATGACATTGCATTCTTTTTTTTATGATTTGTAATACTCTGTACATACTTTATCAGCATATTTTATTTTAATGCTGTTTATTACCTTTTTTACATTACTAAGGGTAAAAAAATTCTCTATTGGTTGTTTATAGTTTTCATCCTCATAAACATCTTTTTGCATAGATTTAACTAAGGGCTTATGATTTTGTTTGTTTGGGGTTGATTTGTTTCCCTCCCAGATTGTTGTTGTTGTTGTTTTTAAACAAGTGGACTTTCGTCATCCTCCTCCTTCAGTCTGCTGAGTCCCAAAACTGTAGGTATGTTTTACCACACCTTGCTTTACCTCTGTAAATGTGATAGTTTACTGCCTCCTAAGAACCCTTGGTATCCTTAATCAGGTTCATCTAAATTTTTTATAAATATTTTGTACATTCTGTGTTTTCCAACTTTTATATTTTACAAGTCTGATGGGCAAACCACTATTTTATTTTAGTTGATATTTGTGAGTGAGCTTGTACATTATATTATTAGCTCCACATATACACACGTTAGCACTTATTCACATATGTATTTATAACATTCACAACTTCTACATACTACCTGGTTGTTTCCCTTATTCATCTATTTAACTCTTCTAGATATGTTTCACATGCTTTCTAAAATGGAGCCTGAGAATCTTGTCTACCAACTAGAAAGTTGATATAATCAAAGGAACCCCTTATATCCTCCTTCCTCCCCCTCTCCTACCTGGTTTAGTTGTTCTTCCTTCCTATCCATGCTGTGTTTGCTTTTCTTCTGTGGTCTATTTGACAGACAAAAGCCTTGGCGTTATTTAATAAGATTCACTACCCCAAATCATAGAAGTAATTTTGCTCCCTTGTGAACAGTAACCATGCCCTTTGATATGTACAGTGAAGGTGAACATCTTTGTAAACTGAACAGTACTATTGAAATGTAAAGCTTTATTGTTAATATTTGCATTTCATATTGTATATGTACCATTTTTTTCTTTTCCTGTGGGCTGTTGGTAACTTTTCACTAACTAAAAGAATGGCTTAGTTAGTCTGCCATAATGTTTTTTTCTGAGCATTTGTAAAGCAGTTTTACTATTCCTCATTTGTTATTGTATTCATAGAATGAATCATATATCAATGAATAGTTTCAGATCTTACTCTTAATTAAAACTATTTTATCTTCTTTCTCATCATTTCTCTTCATCATCTTCCTTCTCTTTATCTTTCCAGCTCTTAACTATAATTAAGTAGCACTAACAGGAAATGCTTACTTTAGTTAAAATATTCCGAGCATTCATTTTACTTATCCAAGGTTAGATAAGGTGGTTGTTTGGCCTGGTAATTAAATTCAGCTTAATATCTTCTCATATTTATATGTACTATAAGGCCATTTCCTCTTCATTTTGTGTATTTTATGATTTTCAAGCTGACACTTTAAAAATAATATTGTTTTTAGGGGGAAATAATCATCTGGCTTGTTGTCTCATGGGAGAATGTTAAGAGGTCAAGTTGGAAATGTGTAGTACACTTGAGTATAACAGAGTATTATAGTGGCAGCTCCTCTTGAGTCTGCGTCTGGATGAGGATCAGAGCTGTGATACTTGGCCAGAGTAGGATCTTTGGTGTAAATTTGTTAATGAGGTTTTCTTGTCATTTTTTGTGGTAGTTGCTGAAAATAGTATATTAGATATTTCAGATTCTGTAGCTCAAACAATGTAAGTCAAATGCAAGTATAACTTCTAAGCTTCTGGAAACATAGGGAGAGAAACCAAACAAAGCAAAGTGAACAAAACTTACAAATGTATTGTACCCTTTAAGGCAGTAATTTTGCTAATCTATAGTTCAATTGATCCTTTTATCTGAGAATTATACTGAAGGATATTGATTTTTATTGCTGAATTGAACATTTTTCGTCAAATTCTTCCATGCTAGTAATGAATACATCAAGTCCTCTATATGTTACATTCATAGTGTTTTGGCAATTTGTGTTTGCAGCCTTAAAGAAAACACCTTTCCTATCTTGGTGAGTCTAAAATTCTGAATGTAAATCAATATTTGTCATATCTCATCTCTATCAACTTAAAACATCTATCTGCACCAAAAACCATCTGAACTCCTAAACAGCTAACTAAGCTTTGATTGTAAATGTAAAATAATAAAAACATCTTTAATTGACATATTCTGTAGGTCTCTGAGGTTTTTGAAGACCATCTCTAACTATTTCACCTTACCTATCTATAGAATCATATCTATCTGTTAAACCTGGGACTTATATTCTTCTAATATAAATAGACTAGTAATTGACATGATCATGATGTAATCAACTAGCAACTAACTTGTACAACTTACTTATCCTAAACAGCCTGCAATAGCACTTTCAAAGTATTTGAAATAAACTTTGTATTCCACTTGAGGTGTATGAGTACAATACCTCATACTAGATTAGAAATCTAAATATGTGTGAGGAATAATCTTAAATTTTAATTCTATACCAATGTATCAAAATTAAACTCATTTTACATCAATATACAAAAATCTATACCAATGAATTAAAAATAACCTTGTGAGTAACAGTGAAGGCCTTAAGTTGAGGAGTAGATTCAATAATCTACTTTTTGTTCTATCATTCTTATATATTTCTATATTCCTTCTTCTTTCTTTTCAAACTCTATCTCCAAACCTAAGAAAGAAGGATAAAGGAAAAGAAAGATATCCCTGAGTCCAACCTCGTGTTTTCTCTTAATAAGACCAATAGTAACTTATAACCATTCCCAATGAAAATAAACATCTATAGCCCAAGAAAGCAAACAGTAACCTACCCAACCCCTCTTAAGGGAAGTGGGGCATCATTCTTTTAAGGTTTCTCATGGCTGGTTTGGGGCAAATAATACATTTGTAGGGGTTCAAATAAAATTGGGGACAATGGTTAAGCAAGCCAGGAATAGCGTTTGTAGTCCAGTTTCTAAATGTTGAGAATTTCTAGGTTTAATAGAAGTTCTGTGTGGGTCAGTCTGAAATGCTGGATCAACTGAGATTTGAAGCTTTATTCGAAGCTGTTCTGTTCTGATGAGGAGCAGCAGCTGAAGCACTTGGTGCTGGGATGTGAAGGATGCAGGATGTCAGTGTCCAGCATGCTGAGAGGAATGAATCCTGTCAGGTCTGATGCAGTGTCAGTGTCCGGTTCTTTTGTTCTGAAAAATATAATTTCTCACAAGCATTAGAGTCCTAAGATTATAAATATATGAGGTGTGCAAGATATACAGAACAATTAAGGCTAGGTCTCTGGTCTTTGTACGAGCAGAAGGACATCTGTAAATCTCCTTTCACATGATTTGAAGAATGGCATCTAATAATAAGTCCCAAGAATTCTGTAACCAACAAGAAACGTTGTCTATACATAGACATTCATGTCTCAGCCAGTGTCAGAGGGATTAGCAATATAAGTTACCTGTTTGTTCTGCAGTTTGAATTCTTTACATCCCAATTGTAGCCCCCTCCCTCATCGCCTCCCAGTCCTACCCTCCCTCTATAATCTCCCCTCCCTCCATCCCCTAGTCCTCAGAAAGAGGTGCCCTCCTCTCCTAATATCTGACCTCAGCCCATCAAGACTCATTTGTGCTACCTGTATCCTCTTTCTCTATGGCCTCCCTAGGCCGCCTTGCCAGAGGTAAGTGATCAATGTTGGATGCCAGAGTCTGTGTCAGAAGTAGTCCTACTCCCCATATTTTGGGACTCAAAAGGATACTGTCTTTTCTACTTTCTACTCCATGTGAACAGAGTGTCTATGTCCTCGCCATGCATGGTCCTTGGTTGGTGTATTGGTCTCTGCACCACCCCTTCCTCTGCCCACATTTCATAAATGTATAGTTTATTCATTATACTTTATTCACATCATATCCTGATAGATCCATATTTAATCACCCTGTACAATAAAGTCCAAGTTGATTAAATACCTCAGCATAAAACAAGACACACTAAATCTGTTAAAAGTTGGAAAGTGCCTGGAACTCATTGGTACAGGAGACAACTTCCTGAACAGAACACCAATAGCTCAAGCTCTAAGAGCAACAATTAATAAATGGGACACCATGAAACTGAAAAGGTTCTGTAATGCAAAGGACACTGTCAACAGAACAAAGTGACAGCCTACAGATTGGGAAGAGATATTCACCAACCCTACATCTGACAAAGATCTAATATCTAAAATACATAAAGGACTCTAGAAATTAAACTCCACCAAACCAAATACCCCAATTTAAAAAAATGGGGTATAGAGCTAAGCAGAGAATTCTCAACAGAGGAATGTTGATTGGCTGAAAAACACTTAAATGCTCAACATCCCTAGTCATTGGGGAAATGCAAATCAAAACAACTCTGAGAGTCCATCTTATACCCATCTCATTGGCTAGGTTAAAAAAACTCAAGGGATAGCACATGCTGGCAAGGATATGGAGAAAGGGGAACATGCCTCCTTTGCTGGTGGAAGTGTAAACTTACACAAACACTTTGCAAATCAATCTGGTGCTTTCTCAGAAAATTTATAATCGTGCTACATCAAGACCCAGCCATACCACTCCTGGGCATACATCTGAAAGATGCTCACCATACAACAAGGACATTTGCTTGACTATGTTCATAGCAGCTTTGTTTGTAATAGCCAGAATCTGGAAACAACCTAGATGTCCGTCAACTGAAGAATAAAGAAAGTGTGGTACATTTACACAGTGGAATACTACTCAGCAATTAAAAACAAGGAGGGACCCATAAAGACATGCATGGTGTATACTCACGTGTAAGTGGATATCAACCCACTGTGAGACTCCTCCCAGTGGGGATTGGCAGATACTGGGACTCTAAGCTGGACTCTGAGCAGAATGCTGAGAGTTGTAGGGAAGAATGGGGGGATGGAAGGTCTGGGAAGAATGAAGAGGTGCACAGGGAGACCATCAAGCCCTGGGGATCTGTGCACAGGGGGCCCCCACATACTGATGCACCAGTCACAAATGCTTTCTTAAATTCTTTTACTTTTGAAATTCAAATATATAATTTTCCCCTTCCTTCCTCTCTCCAAAATTTTCAATATACTCCTCCTTGCTCTCTTTAAATTTATGGCCTCTTTTTTTATTAATTGCTGTAATAAGTATATATGTATATGTGTTTATACATACACATTTCCTAATATAAGCTGCTCAGTTTATATAATGTCACTTGTCTGTATGATATGGGTATTGGAGTAACAATTTGTATGACATCCTTGGGGATAGTTATTTCTCCCCCGCTCAGCACCGTGTACTTGTCTGTAGTTGTTGGTGTCGGTTGAGCCTGTGGCCTCTTTGGCACACCTGTTGTTCTTGCCTGTGGTCAGCGCCCGTGTGGGCGGTCACATTAATTCCTGGCTACGGCTTCTCATATTACTATGATGCAAGCAAACTGTTTAATTGTTTGCCTTTCAGAATTTTTCTTCCCCCTCTAATATAAATATTCCAAAGCCTAAGGTTCAGGTTTAGGGGCTGCTTTCTAGATGTATGCATTAGAATTGGGTATCAATGGGTACCATTGGAGCCACAGATCTGTGTTTTTATTACTTATTGGTTTTTTTTTTATAATTGTCTCCTTTTGTTGAAAAAAGAAGTTTCTGTGCTGCAGGGAGATCACTATACTTGTATCTGTGGGTAAAAATATAAATATTTTGACTATTTTTAGGGATTATATTGCTTTAATAAAGTAATGGTTATAGATTCTCCTCTGAGATTGTGGCTGTACTAGTCCTGGGTAGATGTCAAGGTTTGAATCAGCAGGCACAATATGCCTCTTGTTGAACAGTTCTGAAGTCCAATTAGAGAGCTATTAGCTACTGCCCACGTACATACGCTCCTACTGCAGTCGCTGATTTATCCTGCCGTGCTGGTCATTGTGCTTCTTTATGGGAAAAGCTCGGTAGGACTATTGGTTGACTCCTTCATTTGGAAGCTTAAATGGGGCCTTCTGTTACCATGAACACTAGTCCTCAGGGAGGAGGCATTAGGTCACTTCCAGCTCAGAGGCCTCTCGGCCTTGTTTCTGAAATGCATTTTGTCATCAGCAGTGCCCACTTCTGGGGCACAACCAAGGATAATAGCAGAAGGCTTTGTGTTTTGGAGTACCGTGGATAACCCTGCCCAATAAATCAAAAGGGGGCTTCTCACATCTGGTGTTGGAATTTTTGTTAAGTTGTCCTAACTCTTGGAAGAAACATCGTTAGCTCAGATGAGGAAATTTCATTTAAAGCATATTTGTATATTTATAAACAGGCTTATATGTTTTTTGTTTGTTCTTGGTAAATAGTTAACAGTATGATTTTTTATGACTTTTTCAGACATTCTTATTGTTATTTTCTCATCCATGCTTTTATATTTATCTCTCTTCCCAACCCTAACCAGACCAATCCATTTCCCATTTTTCCTAATAGATCACTTGTACACAGCTGTTCCCCTCTCCATTGCTTCCCTACCTCAGTACCCAGCAGTGGTCCTTGTTTACTTTCCTGCTTTCTGTTGTTAATTCACTATGTGTACTCACTTCTGGAGATTTAGAACCTGGAGCCTCAAATGAGAAAGAACAAGTGACATTACTCTTTATGTGTCTGGATTACCTTACTTGATATGATTTTTTTCTACTTTTATTCATCTGCAATTTTTGTGATTTTGTATTTCTTAACAGCTGAATAGTATTCCATTTTGTGTGTGTGTGTGTGTGTGTGTATCTCATATTTTTATTATTTATTCATAGTTGTAGGACCTTTGAGTTGTTTGCATTTCTTAGCTATAGTGAATAGAGCAGCAGTGAACATGGTGAGCAGGTGTCTGAGGAGCAGCATATAGAGCCCTTTAGGCATAGGCCACAAGTGGGCCTCATGGGAAGCTCAGTCCACAGTATGGGCATAGTGGCTGTACCAGTATAGATCTTGAAAGGTTTCATTCCTGGTCCAGTTTATTTTCTCATTTTATATTCTAATACCACAAGATGAAGTGGTCAAGCAAGATTTTATTGAAACGTATGCTGCAGTCAACAGGGTATTCATTGTTTCCGCTGTTTCTCCAGGTCCTTCTCTTCCAAGTAGCGAATAAGTCATGCTTAGCAAATAGGCAGTATAAGCAGACTTTCAAGTAAATCACTAAATAAATAAATATATAATAATTGGTCTTTTTTATTTTATTCTTTATGAAGTCTGTTTTATCAAATATTAAGATTAGCAACTCCTTGCTTTCTGGTTCCATTTTGTATGTTGCCATCCTTTTTTTTTTTTTTTTACTATAAGGTGGTGCGTATCTTCAAGGATAAACATGTTTCCTGAGACATTTTTTTTTTTTTTTGGTCAGCCTGTGTCTTTGTAGTGGAGAACCATTGATATTTAAAGTTATTATTGGCATGTATGTTAATGTGGTCATTATGTTTTTGATTTGTGGTGTTTTAGTGGAACTTACGTTTTAGTAATTATAGCTCCTTCCTCGCCGCCCAAGTCTCTCTGCTGTGCTCATTCTTCTTGTTCAGCTGAGAATATTCCTGTATTTTCTTCAGGTTTGGGTTGCTGGATATAAATATTTTAAGACTATTATATTGTGGAAGCTTTTCATTTTCCTTCGGTTAAGGTGGATACTTTTGTTGTGTTTGTTACTTTAGGCTGTCTATAATAGTCTCTTAGGGCATGGAATGCATTGTTCCAGGCTCCTCTGGTCTTTAAAGTTTGCATTGAAAAATCAGCCATTTCTGAAAAATTTTCTTCATATTTGCCTTGTATTTTTTCTCTTGCAGCTTTTAATGTGCTTTCTTTGTTTTGTATACTTAGCATTCTAGCTATGAGATGCTGTGGTTGTTTTCTTTACTTGTTATCAATGCTATCTCTGTGCTTCTTGAATCTATATAGGTGTGTCTTTCCTTAGTTTGACAAAGTTTTTCTTCTATGCTCTTTTTGTCTATGTCTTTGTCTTTGGATTCTTCTCCTTCA
This sequence comes from Acomys minous, assembly GCF_964271855.1. Classification (NCBI taxonomy): domain Eukaryota; kingdom Metazoa; phylum Chordata; class Mammalia; order Rodentia; family Muridae; genus Acomys; species Acomys minous. The sequence continues at coordinate 82,979,958 of NC_140495.1, read as the reverse complement.
TCTACATTTATACTTTTAATGTTCGGTTCTTTCATTTGTTTGTTTGTTTGTTTGTTTGTTTTTCAGTGGTGTCTCACACTCCTCCCCTTCTCCCCCCCGCCCCCCCCCCCGTACACTTTTTTTCTTCCTTGGTTCTTATGCATAGACATTTGAAATGGCTTAGGGTTAAGATGTGCCTCCTAGTCTAAACCTGGATTGTTGGGATTCATCTGGTTGGGTGGAAAAGCTTGATGTGGCCTGTGAGGGTGCCGTGTGCTGGAGGCAGAGAAGGAGATAGGACTAGGACAGAGGAGGGTGGGCCTGGGCCTGGGGCCTGGGCTGTGTCTGGGGGGTTAGGGAGAAGACGTGGATGGGGCAGTTCCAGGATTCACATGGAAAATAATTTCAGGATTGATGAGTATGAAATAGAATTAGAGTGTATTAAAAACAGAAAATCAGCCCAAACATGTCTTTTACTTAATGGAGTCCTTATACTGGCTTATGAGATTCTTAGAAAAATTAAGTGTAGTAGTTCAAAGAAAAGTATATATGGCTACAAACAGGCCATAAATACAGCTCCTTGCTGTTTTCATTTTTTATTTCAAAACCGTTTATAATAAGAAATATTAGCTTTTTGTAGGCAACTTTCACAAAGAATTTTGTTAATTGTGCTGAAATTTTGCTTTGTTTTTGTTTTTTTAGTTAGTCTCACTATATAACTCTGGTTGTCCTGGATACTCACTATGTAGATCCATCTGGCCTCAATCAGAGATCTGCCTGCCTTTTTCTCCTGAGTGCTTTAATTAAAAGAGTAGTAGTTTGATGGATTTCCTAATAGTTCCATGTATTCCAGGGTTACAAGTTCTTTTCTTTTTCATGGCCATGTAATATTTTTGTTTTCTTAATCCAGCCTCAAAACTGTTTTCCCCATCCCTTAATACTTTGTGTTTGAGTGTATTATGTTGTTGTTGCTGTTTGGTAAGATGCCGGTTGTGGTAGTTTGAATAGGAACGGTCCCTATAGGCTCTTAAATCCGGATGCTTTGTTAGCAGGTAATGGCACTATTAAGAGGTGTGCCTTCTTTAGAGGTAGTATGTTACTGGGGATAGGCAGGCCTTGAGGCTTCAAGTGCTCAAGCCAACCCACTTCCCTCCCTCCCTCCCTTCCACCCTCCTGTTCCTCCTCCCACCTTCCCTCCTTATCTCCCAGTCTCCTCCCTCTCTCCTCCCTCCCTCCTCCTCTTCCCTCTTTTCCTGCTGTCTGCTGATCTCAGTCTCTTCTCCAGCACCTTATCTGCCTGCATGCTGCTGCGCTCCCTGCCGTGCTCCCTGCTGTGCTCCCTGCCATGCTCCCTGCCATAATGACAATGGACTAAACCTCTAAGCAAGGCCCAATTAAATGTTTTCCTTTATAAGAGTTACCATGGTCATGGTGCTTCATTATAGCAATACTAACCCTAACTAAGATATAAGTGGTTCTGCTCTTTTGACACTCAGTAGTTGGGTAGTATAGAAACCCCTCATGTTTCAAACTCTAGAATCATATGAAGATATATGGCATTTTTAAAATGTAACTTGGTGCTTTAAAATGCTCAGAGTTTATGTAGTTATAGCCAAATTCTTTCTTATGATTTTAAAGGTTTGATGAAAGGCCAGATACATTACTGTTTTATAGGATAAGCATTTTAGATTTGCTGTGAGTCTCTTACATACTATATATTTTATTATGCATATTGGTTTAAACATTTTATCCTAAAAATATAAAAATTATAAGGCTTCCATGTATTTTAATTTTTTTAGACCATTGTTCTTGATGTTGAAATTTATTATAGTCCTATAACTGCTTATTAGACAACAGTTGATATTTTAAGTTTATGGTTGATAGAAATGAGTCTCGGTGTTTTACTAATGGGTGCTATTTAATGTTGAATGACATGTATTCAGACAAATGCTTTTATATATAATTTATTTGGCATTGTAACTGCATTTATCTTGTGAGAATCAGACCCCCTATTGCCAAATGAAGTATTCTATAAAGGTTTGGAGTAAATAAATAATAAAACTACTCTGATATACAATTTAACAATATTAAATATTAAGACTTAAAATGATACATTTTAATACTTAATTATAACCTATTTAAAGTCCATGTAGCTGTCCTGCATTAAAGATTGAAAGAATTTTTAAATAGAACTTAATACTTTTCATCTTGTCTTCTTTGTAATTGATAATTTAAGGAACATTGTTTTCAACCAGAAATTTATCTTTATATATTACCATTTCTAAATTTAAAAAGGTGAGTTTTATTCCTTGTAATATTCAATTGCTCTACCTTTTAAATATGAAAATAAAGCTTTTAAGGCTTCTGTAAAAGAATGTGGGTTTTTAAACCAATATGTCATATTTTAGTTTATTTGCACATCATAGTAAATACATTCTACCTATAATACATACTTATTTTTGTTCTCGTTTCTTATAAAATTCTGAAAGCAAGTTGGATGCAGTGGCACATGCCTCTAATTCCAGCACTTGGGAGGCAGAGCCAGGTGGATCTCTGTGAGTTTGAGCCCCGCCTGGTCTACAGAGTGAGTCCAGGAAAGTAAAGGATAAACAGAGAAACCCTGTCTCAAAAAAACCAAAAACAAAAAATTGGAAAGCAGTCTGTTGAATATCATTTGTTGTTGTTTTTGGCCTGTGAAGGAATACCACTTTGTCTTTTCAGTGTTTGATTTTGTTATTTTTTAATTTGATATCAGTCAAGAATTCAAATCAATGAATGCTTATAAAACTTAAAAAAAAAGTGTCTTTAGAATGACACAATTAGGAAACCTATTTCTAACTAAGTCTTATAAGCATTGAAAGGATGAATGTAAGCTGGAGCAGATAACACCTCACAGCCAGTGTGCACAGATTAGTTTATTAGAACGTGTGCTTATCTGATGCTATTTGAAATGTTAGGTCTGTGTCTTTTGGCATATAAGACAACTGGGCATACAAGATGACCCCCAGCTTTTCCAGTTGGGATATACTCGCCGTAGAAGACTTCCCTTCTTTCAACGCACACCCTGTGCAGCAGACTCAGGCATGTGTCTATTTGCAGGCAGGGCACAGACAGCCAGACACTTTATTAAATGTTGGCAGACAGCCAGTGCTAGCCTACACTGCCCCTTTAATGCACACTCCATGTTCAATGCAAAGAAAGTGCAGCCCTCAGAGTATGATGAGCGGGTTCTAGTGGAGAGCTAATGTACAGTTATGTTCTCCTCCTTGAGTTGCAGGTAGATGTGTGCAGCTTGCTCCTCCTTGCTTCATACTCCCGTGCCCCTCCCCCCAAATGCGCTGGACATATGAAGCAAGGGGAAGCTAATTTTTTGGAATATAAACTTTCTCTATGGAATGAAAAGTTCTTAAGTGCCTTAGCCTCTTAAAGAAGTATGAACATCATTATGCTTTTCAGATGTGTAAGGGTCTCTTTTTGTATTGTCAAGGCTTTTGTCCAGCCTTCCCCTTCTGAGTATTCGGGACAACACATCTATACGATTGTGGATCCCACTTGACTCTTCCCTGCACCCCCCGTTTTTTGAGACAGGGTCTGTTGCTTAGGCATGAAGCACCACATTAAATTTACTTAGTGCTGGGGATTGAACTCTGGGCTCCCTACCAACTGAGCTCTACCCTAGCTCTACTTTACTTTCTAAAATACACTTTGATCTCAGTTGGATTGATACCTATTTTCAGAACATTCAGATGCCCCAAATTCCTTCATTTGTATTTTTAAAACTTGTAACATCAGAGTTTACTGTAAAGGAGTTAAAGTAATAGGATTATGAAAGCCCAGGTTACACAATTTAATATATTTAAATGATATTTAACAGCTTAGAATACCACATTTATATTTTACTTCTATTATTTTAAGAATATAAAACAGAATATGAATCTTATTCTAAAATATCCACATTCTAAGTAATAATTTGAAAATTATTTAATCAATATATTTTATGCAGTATTTTTATTTATTTATTTATTTATTTATTTATTTATTTATTTGGTTTTCTTGTTTTTCAAGACAGCGTTTCTCTATGTTATCTTGGCTGTCCTAGACTCACTTTGTAGACCAGGCTGGCCTCGAACTCACAGAGATCCTCCTGCCTCTGCCTCTGCCTCCCTAGTGCTGGGATTAAAGGCGTGCGCCACCACCACCTGGCTGCAGTATTTATTTTAAATATTGCATTATTTGCCTAGATGTGCAAGTGAAAAGATTTGATACCACCCTGGATAACTTGACAAAACAGAACCAGAATGAAGGATGCTACAGTCATTCATTTACTCCTCCCTCTCACTGTTTTATAGTTGGTTTGTCTCAATGACTTTCTCTGGAAAGATCCAAGTAGTAGAGGAAAAAGAGTGTGAGCTTTGGGGAAGAAAAAACCAGAATGTATTCAAATTCTGGCTTTCATATTTACTTTGTGAGGCTGTAGAAATACAAGCAGTGACTGCTCTTTCAGATGTAATTAACTTACCAATGCCCAAACAGTGGCTCACAAACTTCTATAACTCCACTGCCAAGGAATTCAGTGCCCTTATCTTGCCTCTGTGGGCACCAGACACACATGCAGACAAACACACATACATACAAAAATTAATTAATTAGTTAAAACTTACTGTGTAGCAGAGAAAATTCAATTCATTTTTCTCTTGGTAAAATGTAAGTAAAGATGAAGAAGATACATAAGTAGATTGTAAGGAGAGTGAAGAGTAGTACTCTGCTCCTTCATATATTTATTCTTTTAAGTAGTAAGTGTCACTAATACTACCAATTGGCAGAATCCTTTACAAATTTGAATTTGTTCATCATATTTTGGTCAACAGTAGAAGACTTTCTGTTCATTTATTTTTTAAACTGAATTAATTCATTGGATTTCACTTTTATACTATACTATAATCTGTATTCTGTTACCCTCTACTGGAGTCTCCAAAATTCCTTCTATATATGCTTATTGATTTGAAAATATATAAGTAAGCTCTGACAACTATCTTAACTATATGAGATAACACTTTTTTGGTTTTAGGGAGTCCTGTTTCATGTTCACTGTCCAGTTTGCTTCTCAGCACTGTGATAAAGTACAGCAAAGTCAACCTGGGGTCAGAAGACTTACGAAGAGTCCATCATCAAGGGAGACCAGTGCAGGAGCTCAGACAGGAACTGACATCAGGAACTAAAGCAGAGAGCATGGGAGTCTTCTGATTCCTGGCTTGTTCTCTATTGCTTGTTCAGCTGTCTTTCTTTTTATAACCTAGGACCGTCTGCCATGGGTGGCATCTCCCATAATGATGTGAGACCTTCCAGATCAATCATTAATCAAGGCCAATGCCCTCAGATGTGCTAACATGTCAGCCTGTTGGAGGCATTTCCTCTATTGGTGTCCCTCTTCCCAGCTTTCTCTAGTTGTGTTAGTTAACAAAGACCAACCAGCATATTTACAGTATTTACACTCACTCGCTACTGCTTTTGGTATAGCCGTAATTCCAAGGGCGTGGGACTTGTGTACACTGAAGTGTGATTGTGGGTGAACAAGTGAGCTAGATTGTTCTGATAAAAATCATAGTGGTCACAGGATTGTTTTACAGTGTGAAGATTTTAGAGTTAAAGCAAGTAGGTTGTAGAGATATTTTGAATTGCAGAAAGGTTAATAAGGATATGTGTAGTTGTGTCTCTGAAACTTGCTCCATATTTAAGCTCTGCATTTTGTAAAATTAGCTATGTTTTCTTGTTTTTTTAACATATCATGTTCATTGCACTTGCTTTCTCACTATTTTTACTCAGTTTTGTGTTTCATTTTTAAGCCCCCACTGCCTTTTGTTGTTTTTGTTTTTTCAAGCCTGAATCTCTCTAAGTAGCCCTGACTGTCGTAAAACTAGCTCTGTAGACTCGGATGGCCTGGAACTCAGAGATCCACCTGCCTCTGTTTCCTGAGTGCTGGGATTAAAGGCGTTTACTACTATTGTCCATACCCCACTGCCCTTGAAATGAAGAAAATTTGCTGCTTACATAATTTTGAATAAAAATTGATGATTTTTTTTAAATTTAGGAATGGTGATTATAGTTTGTACATGTAATTTGTAGTTTAATGACATAGACAGTATTAAAGTAGATTAGGGTGTTAATCAACTTTCTTTTAACATGATAAAGTACCAGTTTAATGAAGGAAAGTATTATTTTGATTCATAGCTTTAGATGTTTCATTCAGTGGCCAATTGGCCAAATTGTCAGGGAAATACAGGAAATACGTAGTAACCTCACTAACTATCAAACAACTACAGTATAAAAAAATTATTTCATTGTATATAAACCACAAAACACTCAAAAACTTGATTTTCTTGCTGTATTTTTAAATATAGTAAGGGCAATTACAGCAATTTTTTAAAAAGAAAACAATCATGGATATGACATGATTATTGAGGCCATCCATGGATTGAACAACTGAAACATCTTAATTGTTTAATCAAGAATTGGTTGCATAACCCGGTGTGGTGGTACATGCCTTTAATCCCAGCACTCGGGAGGCAGAGGCAGGTGGATTGCTGTGAGTTCGAGGCCAGCCTGGTCTACAGAGTGAGTCCAGGACAGCCAAGGCTACACAGAGAGACCCTGTCTCGAAAAACTAAAAAAACAAACAAAAAGAATTGGTTGCATAAACTGTGAGAAGTATATAATGGTATGCCAAACATCGATTAGAAATTGCAATTTAGACACAAGGACAGCGCTATGACCATTTAGTAATAATTTATTTAATTTAGTAATAGTTGTTCGTAACCAGTATGTTTTTCATGGTGGATCACATTGAAAACATGTATTGTAAATGTCCACAGTAAAGACGAGATTAAGAGTTGATGTTTGCAATGTTCACTTAATCGTTTAATTCTGTCTAGTATTCCTTTCCAATCATATCAAGAATTATATTCATATCTTCTTTTTGTCATCTAGGTAATTACTTTTGGCGGCTGTCTCCACTTAATGCAATGTATCAGTCCATGTCTGAAACGAGACATCCTCTGCAGACAGAAGAGCAAGAAGTAGGCATTGACCCCTTGTTCTGCTATTCAAGTAAGTCTGGAGGTAAGTCTTGTGCGGCTGATGCTGTTTGCATATGCCAGGATCTTAACAGAGGGACTTTAGTAAGTCTGTTCACACTATGGGTATAAGTCTTTTCATGAAGCTAATCAAACAACTTTAAGAATATTTTGCTAGGTGTAGAATACCCTTGATGCTAGTGAATACCAGAAATAGTCTCCTTTTTATTGAAGGTATAAGAGGCAGTAAGCAAAGATTAACACACTGTAATTTTTTTAAGAACATTTATATACTAGATAATGCCTTTACTATATAAAGTCATTTTTAGAATGCAAACTTCTCTTTGTCAAACATATTTTGAAGAATCATGAGCTGTTGGTATAGAGCTTTCAGGTAATTTATACCACTGTCGCCACATTAAATTGAGCTAAATTAGAGGATGAACTTTCACTAGCATTTCACATCTTTCATTTCTTCTTTCAAATACTTGAAATTTGTATCACACTCCTGTTGAAATGTACGATGAAATTGTTAAGTTGTGGATTATTGAAGGGTATGCTTTGTTCCCATTCTACTCTTTTAAAATGTTTTAAATATATATGTGTAACACACACACACACACACACACACACACACATACACACACACACACACACAAATATATATTTATATATATACCTTTTCCATATTTACTTTGTGGTAGACATCCTAAAAGATGAGTTTGTGAAAACTCTTGAAGCCTTATCCTTATTTTTAAGTAGTTAACTAAGAATTTAATAAGGTTCCTTGCTCAAGAACCTAATAGTATTTTAAAGTATATTTTATTAATTTATTCATATTACATCTCAATTGTTATCCCATCCCTTGTATCTTCCCATTCCTCCCTCAAAGCTAATAGTATTATTTCGTTCATGAAATGAATATATCAAAATTGTAAGGTCTATTTCAAACATATTTGTTAAAGTAATTCATTTGTGCATTTTACCTGTATACTCATATGAAGATCTGCCATGGCATTTCAATATTCAAAAAGGAACTAAATTTTAAATTAGTCACTTCTGCAGAACAAAAGCTCTGTATTTGTGTGGGGTGTGTGTGTGTGTGTGTGTGTGTGTGTGTGTGTGTGTGTGTGTGTCTTTAATGCCTCTTCATCCTTAAAATGCCATTAATATTTTTGTTGAAAATTATTTGCTCTTCAAAATTATTTTTTGATTTTTTTTGTTATAGAAGGACCTAAATAAATAGACTGCTTTTTAGATTTTGATAATATGAAATTTAATTCTGCTTATTTCAGTTGGACTGTCTTAATACATTGTTAGAAAGCCTGAAAGCCCTTCTATTGATGTGTCCCTTAAATTTAATACCTATAAGAAGTTACTCATAATTCCATAAATGCTCTTAAAATGAATATATGTTTGTATTAGAAGCATGTAAAACAATTTTACAATACTTTTCAGATTATTTCTTATAATATTCTTATTTGCAAGATATCATTTTCTGTTCTTTTTTAAGTAAATATTTTTTCTTTGGGCTATTTTATTAAATATTGAGCATTTAAAAAACCTGGTTAAAAACATTTTAAATCAATTTTATCTTTTATTGTGTAAAGGAATAAGTAGTTACCTTTACTGAAAAGGATTTCATTTATATCCTAGCCTAACATTTCTGTGACATACCAAGTTATTAGGACTGAATTGATGTTTTAAAGTGCCATTAATTCATTTACCCCAAATGTTCATTAACAATGTAAATGTATGCTGATGTTCTATGAGACAAGGAAGTGACTAATGACTCTTCCAACTAACAACACTTAAAATGAATAGAAACTTTAGATAGCTAATCTTGAAGTAATCAAGACCCTCATTCAGCTTGGCATCTCTGTATGCTCTAAAACAGCTGTCAACTGTTAAAAATATATACAAAACACACATACACGCAGGCACATACAGAAAGAAAGATATGTAAGCCATAACGGTTTTTCTAAGCTATAAAGGTTACTAACTATAGTGTGTTTTGTGTGTTGGATACATAAACATTTCACATCAAATGCCTGTCTGATCTTTTTAGGTCATCATTTTGCACACACACACAAATTGTATTTTACATTTTCATGATACCATATTTACTTGAAGAATTGTGAAGAATTGTCACCTTTCATTTGTGTCTTACCTTGGGTTTCTTGAAGTATTTTGAAGCTTTTTTTTTTTTTAACTTTTCTACAATGGACTGTAGACAATTTGTGGCTACACAATGACTCCTTGTCTAAACAGATAAACTCTGCTTTGGATTGATCAGTAGTTTTCCTGCCCAGAGTCATCTGCAATTAAGAACAATCCCGCTGCAGTAAAACAGCCTTGTGTTTATCACATCTGAGTTCTAGCATTTGTAAAGAAGCAGCTTTAGTAAATGATCTTGAGAGGCTCCTTTTTTTTCTTTTGAAATTAGACAAGAAAATAGGATTAGACAAGGAAAGCTACACATTTTCTTTTCAGAGAGGCAGAAAAGGAACTATTCCTACATATGTGTAAACTCTTAGAGCATATTTCCATGTTAGTTATACTCTTTTTTTCAAACAATAAACACTACAAAAATATATATTCCGTATCCCTTATTAAGTTTGGTCATGTGCTTAAATTACCACCTTAATTCCAGAGTCTTTGCTCAAACAGTAATAATTGACCAGATAGCCATAATTATATTGAAAATATTACACAAAAATATTTTTTAAAATTTCATAATGATTTGTTTCTGCCATCTGACTTCACGATAATTCAAATGAAAACGATTATTTTGAACAAGGCTAATAGTCTCAAGATTTAGAGGGATTTCACTACTAAGTAGTATCATTAAGATTACTGCTTGTTTCTCCACGTTTATAACAACTTAGACTTTTATTCAGGTAGAAAAAAAGCTTTTCCTCAATTAATAATCCTTTGAGAATAGTATTTAGTAGTATATCACCCAAATTCTTAGTCAACACTTGTATTTTTGGTAGATAATTTTTTACTGTATCTCTGTTCTTTTAAGCATTATCTCTTTCACTGCTTTCTATCCTCAGAAATGTTTAAAAGTAACCTTCTTTAAAAAATACAATATGAGCCAGGCTGTGGTGGTGCAAGCTTTAATCCTAGCGCTCAGGAAGCCGAGGAAAGTGGAGCTCTTGAGTTCAAGGCCAGACTGGCTGTGGGTCTCCTCTTCCTGGGGAGCTGTTGGCCACCAGCCCGTCTATGTAAGAGGGGCAGAAGACCAGACACAGGTCCTTGGAAGGCCTTAAGCATGATGGAGATCGAACACTCAAGGAACCACTTCAGGAGATAGCTCAACTTTTATCATGAAGAATAAAGGCTAGATACGTACCCCTTGGGGAGTGGGGGGGGCTTCCAGGATAGGCATTCGTAATTGCTTGGAACCAGACACTTTTAGGATGCTTGTTACTCATCTGGCAGCACACACCTATCAGATGCAGGGGAGCACAGTACCTAATTTTCCTATAGGTGCAGGGAGGGGAAAGATAGCAGGGAGCTGTGTCAAAGGCCATATATCAAGTGTGGTTAGGGGCATCTGTGTCTAAAGACACCCTCCAGATGGAGTCAGGCAGAGAGCTGGAGGCCCTGCTGGGGAGAGGGAGTCTTACACCTACTGCCAAGCTCAGAGTGGCTATCCAGACCAAGACTGCAACCTTAAACATCAGGCTTATTCCAACACTGGCCTACAGAGTGAGTTTCAGGACAGCCAAGGCTATACAGAGAAACCCTGTCTCAGAAAACCAAAACCAACGTTCAAATTACTTTTAAGTCAAGTATTGTTCCTATTATACACTTGGTTTTCTTTATTTCATTAAGTTTCAGAACTAAAAGGGAGAGACATTGTCAGTAATTGACTTCTTAGAGTTACCATTTATGTGGTGAAAATTTTAGTATAGTATGAGCAATTTTCCCCAAAATCACAATATTATTAATCTGTATCCTTAAGCATATCAACATTATATTTTATTGAATGGTTTATTGAATGTATTATTTGTTTTATTACTAGGTACTCAGACACACTGATATGATAGTTAATAAATTAAAGCAATATTTAATTAGTGAATAGGTATCCTAGAAACACATTTTTGTTTATCTTCTTTTGTTTTGTTGAGATAGGGTCTCATTATATAGCCCTGTCTGGACTGGAATTTACTATGTAGGCAAGGGTAGATGGCTTTGAACTCAGCGCAAGAGATCCACCTGCCACTTCCTCATGAGTGCAGGAATTAAAGTCATGTGCTACTCCTGGTTCACGTGTTTACTACCAAACAGAAAGTACTGTACACCGTATTCCTGATATATGCTTAATTATATAAAAATATTGTTGAAAAGTTACCATCTGGTAAAAGAACATCAAATATTAAATTATTTTTTTTAAATTCCCATTCAAAAATATATTTTATTATGTGAGAACTTTATACATGTTTTGATCATCCTCATCCCCTTACTTCCCTCAGTACCTGCACTACTCTTCCATCTCTCCAACCTGCTCTAACCGTGTGTGTGCGTGCGTGCGTGCGTGCGTGCGTGCGTGCGTGCGTGTGTGTGTGCGTGTGTGTGTGTGTGCGCGCACGCACGCGCGTGCGGGCGTGTGAAATAACCCTTTGGGTCCAATTTGTGCTCTTCATAAACTTGTGGATGTGAGGCCATCCACTGGAGCTTGATGAGCCACATGTGTGGAGGAATGTCTTGAATGGATGTAACAACTATCAGTAAAGCGCTGTTTTGCCAATCAGCTGTGCAGAAGAACAGGAAGTGGAAGGCGGGACTTCCTGGAGAGGGGAGGAGCTGAGAGTTGATGAGGTGAGAGGATATCTGACAGTTGAAGAGAGAAGGAGAGAAGCCTCTGAGGATCAGATTGACAAGTGCTTGGGATGGATGTATGTTATGAGTTTTAAAGTAGTTTATTTTAGTTTACGAGTAGATTAGTATCAGTTTATATTTTGCCTAGCTTAGTGCTTGCAGCTTTAAAGTACATTTCAGTCTTAGTGTCAGTTCCTAGGCCAAACAGATAAATTTATTGTAGCACACACCATTAAAGAAACTTGATTTCCCTCGCTCTAAGCTGCCTTAGTTAAGCTGGGGGCTCCTCACTTTTTGTCAATGCTAGAGTGTTGACAGGCTTGATCTTGTGCATCTCTGCACTGAAAACATACTGAATGAATTAGTCCAGACCCAGAAAGGCAGCAGTCTTACATTTCCACTCATGTGGACAGAAGTGTTATTTCTTTACTTTGTGTTTCTAACTTGGAGAACCTGTAGCGCCCCGGAAACTAGAAAGAGCCAGGGTGGGGCTTGATGTTAGTAGGGGGGTGTAGTAGAAGATGGGTGGCACGAGGAGGATAAAAGGGAAGGAAGGTTAGGCAAGTAGAGACAGAAAAGCCGACATGGAGAGCGGCGATTCTATGAGCTTTTATATTGCATTAAGGATTTCACTGCGATAATGATCCTCCCTTAAGCCTTAGGTTGCCAAATACAAACCCAGTACCAGATGAGGGAAAATATGGGAATCCTCACCTCAGTTTGGATGCCCCAGAGACCCCGAACACTATAGGCTATGTATATTGTTCCTGATTGCCCACTAGAATTGACATTTTATTTTTAGAAAGATAATAAAATGTTGACAAATTAAGTACAGAAATAAAGGGGAGAAGACAGTGCTAGGAAATAAAATGGTAGTATTTCAGTAAAAAAAAAAATTGTCAAGGAAGGCCTCTGAGAAAGTGAAGATTTGGCTGATGTTAGTGATAAGAGAATGCTGGCACGTAAAGATGGTATTTGTACCAGGAGCAGCACATCTCTAAACCAAGCAGAGTTTATACAAAGTAATTTTCCAGGAAAGGAGGAAACTTCTCCATAGTAACTAAAGGAGGCTTAGTGTAGCCGTGGCAAAAAGGGGAAGAATGGCCTAGGTTAGAAGTACATGAACATAGCCGACAAATGTAGAGTTATTTAATAGTCACCTAACATACTGTTATGTTTATAGACCCTACTAGTTCTCGGGTCATAAGTCCTTCTGACTTGATAACATTTATTCAATGATGACACCTTTATAGCTTTAGACTGTCATTAAGTTTGTCTTCATGTCACAGTCCTTCAAACGAATGGATTTGTTTCCTCAACATTCTAACAACTTAATTTGAACAATTTATTGGTGAAGTAATTTTTGCTGTCAGATAAAAACAAAAAGCTCTATTTCACATATACCTGAAGATTCTTCCATGTGGTCCAGTTCATAGCATGTAACCATTATTAAAAGATATTGAGTGTATGCAGCGTAGCAAGGCCTTTCCCGTTGATCCAGGGTGTGCGGATAAATATGTGCAAACTTGTACAAGTCAACTTGTACATATGCAAGGTTTATTTGGGGCAAGGAGGTCATAAATTCATTATTTTCCTTCTGCTGATGTAATGGAGAATTTATTCCTCCAGGACATATTAGAACAGTGTGTTTAATGCTCTTCATTTTAATTTGATGGTATCACAATTAATAAAATTAGGGTCACTTTAAATGAAACTATTAACAAATTGACTAATTTACTTTAACAATGTCAATGTGTTCTCACTATTACATTTGATTTAATTAGTACATACACTGTTATTTAATAGAATATTTCACATAGAAAATTGTAGTAATGAATTCTTACCTCTATTAAAGAAAAACTTTTAATGGCCTGATTTTTGTAAAAGAGCTCCTAGCTATAAAGTGGTTGAAAACACATGGAAAATCAGAAAGGAAAACTTGCAAACACGTAAATGAAATTTTTTTGGTATTCATGCTTCCTATTACATGGCCTACTTACCTTTTGTAAATATTATTAAAATAGTTAATAACTGTTAGGAAAGGAAGCATATCTTGTAGACAACTTTGGTAGTATAGAGTTTAATTTTTGTGTTGGGTATTATAATATTGCAGCAATATCTAAATTTATGAATATAAGAAAATGACTCCCAATTAGTTACCTATTTGGAGGAAAATATATGTTTTTACAATGTAAAAATTAAAAATTCCCAAAAGAGCTTTTATGTATACTTATCTGGGCATTTCTTATTTTAGAGTTGAGTCTTAAATTCTCAAAGTTCCTTGAAAGAGCATGTGATTTTCTTTTAAGAGAATATTTGCTTCTGTTTATGTATACGTGTGGTTTTATGTAAGTGTATGCACATGTGTGTGGATATCTATGGAGGACCAGATTCCTTGGTCCTATAACTAAAGGACATTGTGAGCTACCTGATTTGGATTCTTAGAAACAACTCAGGTCCTCTGGAAGAGCATCAAGCTTACAAATAGAAACAATTTATATTATTCAATACTATCATTTTAAAATGAGAATCTTTTGGCCTAGTTGGACAATTTACTAAATTTCTGTTACTTTAGGCTTCTATCCTTTTGGGCTTATTACTAATAAAAATGTTTATAAAGATATAAATTTAAAGTAGAACATATGTAAAATATAATTAGTTATTAAATATTTAATGAAAAATGTTGGAAGCTGAGAGGATGCAGAGTGAAAAATTAATTACATTTCATTTCAGTGAGATTCAGGGCTGTCTTCTATTTTCCTCTTTTCTCCTTTTCCATCAACTTCCTCCCTGCTCTCCACTATCCTGCTTCTTTCTTCCTTTCCTTTTTTCCTACACATTAGAAACGTATAGCTAATAGATTTATAACAGGGAAACAATTCTTTTTATTAAGGCATTAATTGGTTTTCTCTGCCTTTTGCTGGTCCATTGTACTGTTTATTTATTTTAGAAACAGGGTCTCACCACGCAGCCCTGGCTGGCCTGAGGCTTTCTATGTAGACCAGCCTCGTGGATCTCCACCTTTCTCTGCCTCCTGAATGCCAGGAGTACAGGCATGAGCTAGCGTATCTGGCTTCTAGTATTTATTCTTAACGTTCAGTGTATCTTCTGAGAAATTGTCTAGTCCCTTTTTGAAATAATGTCATTTGTTTTTAGTTTTTCGTAAGAGGCAAGATCAATTCACCTTATGTTAGAGCTACTGCATCTCAGAAGCAGTTCCCAAGTCTGTAGTGTATCCCTTGTTGCCCTACAAAGAATTCATAGTCTGACCTTATGTATTTGTCTCATTACTTTTCAACACTCACACATGGTTTCTCTTAAAATTCAAGATTTACCCAGAATAGTGAACATATCACTGAAAGCAAACAGACCTAAATAACTGATGCTGCCTAACCTTAGAGTAGACAGCCTGAGAACAGGTGCATCCCAACTTCAAAAAGGGTGAGAGGGACATTCAACAAAGAAAGCAGAGTCTTTTTTAACAAACTGAACTGGAAAAACTGGACATCAATACACACGTGCATGTAAAACTTGGAACCTGTCTGTTTGCATTTGTGCACATAAAGTCTGAGCTAGCAAGTACTAAGACAAAATAAGCTTAAATAAGGAAGGACATCATGATATCTAGGATTTGGTGATAGCTTTTTAAGATAAAATCTAAAAGTATTCTTCATAAGAGAATGAAAGAAAAATGTTAAGAAAGAGAAAAAATATTTTTATGGAGCTGCCAAAGTAATAAACAACCATCCGGAGTGAGAGAAATATCTTTGTATAAAATCTGTATAATGTTACTAGTAGACAACATATCTAAAGATCTTTTAATAAAAAGAGTAAGAAAAAACTAAGTTTCAAAATGGAGAGATTATAAAAGGAACAGAAGACATTGCTTTGCTGGATATATGTCATTTACCAATGTCATAAACTAAAGAAGGTACAATACAACTCTCAAACCACACTATTAAGTCATGACAGGCACAAATCACTATTGATGCAAATATACTAAAGAAATGGAAGGACAGAAGGTTAAAATATGAATCTGTGGATGTAGTTATATGACTTTTCCATTCTGTACTTCTTTTTTTTAAATATTTAATTTAATTTTAATTTATGTGCATTAGTGTGAGGGTGTCAGATCTGGGAGTTACAGACAGTTGTGAGCTGCCTTGTGGGTGCTGGGAATTGAACCGTGGTCTTTGGAAGAGCAATCAATGCCCTTAACCACTGAGCCATCTCTCCAGCCCCCCATTCTGTACTTCTTGTTCTACTTTTCTATAGCCTTAAGTAATAAACTCTAAGATTCCTTTTCCTTTGATTTTTTACATTCTCAAATGGCATCATAGCTTTTCCATATTCTTTAGGCTAGTCTAATATAAACATAGTTCACTTGAAATATATACAACACTCAAAACTAGTGTTGAAATGGCAATTTTGTTTTGTTTTGTTTTGTTTTAGACAGAGTGACTCTACCCTGCTGTCTTGGAACTCACTACGTAGACCAGGCTGGGTTTCCACCTACCTCTACCTCTTTTGAAATCTGGGATTAAGGGTCTGTGCAACCACACCCTCCCAAAATGACAATATTTTTTTTATAGTTATGTTTTTAGAACTTTATGCTTATGCAGTTCTCAAGTAAGTTTAAACTGATTTTGTTTATAAAGCACCTCAGTGTTTCTCTGAGACAGGCCACATCAATGGATAGCCGAATCCTGTCTTTTGACTAGGTGCTAATTTTAGCTTATTAAATCTATTTTTAATATCCAACAGTTTATGAATTCTTATAATAATGTTCTTTCACATTTTAATGATTTCTATTAATAAATAACATTCTTTTATATGTCTAATCTCTAATTTTATATTAAAATGTATAATCTTTTTTATTAACTGAACCATATTATTATTTTCTTTTCCCTCTTGATTTCAAATAGTCCAGTCATTTACAATTGTCTTGGTAAGGAGGAAATCTTAATATGCTTGTCAGATGACAATCCAAGGTCAAATTTTGTTGTAGATAAATTTCTTGATTTCCTTTACAGGGTCTATATACATACATACATGCATGCGTGTGTGCGCATGCGCACGCACATACACACAAATATGTTAGTTGCAGCAGTATTGAAAACAGAACTGAAGAACTATTCAAATTGATGCATAGGTGATGCTTACTAGCACTTAGGTTAAATTATTTTAATGTAATTGTCAGGCATAATCTTTTAATATTTACATAATATCTAATAATGAGCATTTAAATAACTTCATTTTAAAATTAAGTCACAAGTAGCTTAGTAACATATTGAAAACAAGTATTTTGACAGATTTCCTAAAGTTAAATACTTGACAAAATTTGTATATTTACTTGCAATTATTTAATAATTTATTTGAGCTGTATAAACATGTTAATATTGTCCAATAATATATGATGCTATACAATAACATAATTCTTTGCATTCACATTCATAAAACTTTTTAATTTGAATTTAAAACTCAATGAATTTGTGAGCCAAATAAAACAGAAATTTGGGTTTTGGATTAATTATTGAAATGTGCAGTTTTGAGTCTTCTGTTCAAGTTGTAGAGTGAAAAGTTTATTTTGGCCACTTTTTTTTTGAAGGCAAAAGAGAATAGTTGTCATTAAAGCAATTTTTATAATCAAATTTATTGAAGCAATTGGTACTAAACTTTGAGTATACCGGAAGTGTCGTGAGAAAAGATGATCAGATTCTGTAGAGAGAGACCCTTGAAGAATAGTTTTGAGTTGCTTCTCTGTAGAATTCGTTTATTCAAATGATCTAATTTTAGGGGAAATATTACATCACAATTTTTCAGAAGGCTAACACATATTTACCTTTTTAAAAAGAAACCTTATTTGTTCATATACCAACTTTGAGGGGAAGTGATGAAATATTTACAAGCTTGGTACAATTTTCCACTCTATACACACCATATACAGCCATACATAGATTAGGTGTGTATTTATGCACAGACTGGCCTTTTAACAAAGAAAAATAAGGCTACGTTTGGGCTGCCACTGGTAGAAACAAAACAGCTGAGGCTTTAATGAAGACCATACTGAGGGCATGTAGGACATAAGGCGAATTAAGCAGGTTACAAACTGCTAGTCTTCTATTTAGATACAGAGATTCCCCCCAAATCGCAACAATTAGTTGCACTGACAAAGCAAGCAGATAGACAGAAACAGAAGGAGATCATTTGTATCAATTTGAGAAACAGAATTAGTAATGAAAGAAAATTGCCATACAACTCTTTCCCGGTGAAGTTTTTCTTTCTTCTGTTTTCACCAAAAATAAACACACATGGTTAAACAAAATATTCTTTTTATTTAATTTGAAATAAAGACCAACATAATTTTGGGTTCTTTCTTTTTCGTTTTTTAAATTTTTTTTTAAAAATAGATGTTCTGGACATCTATCAATTTTAGTCATAGTAAGCTGACAGCTTTGTTTAAAAGCTAAATATGAGTTTTCTCTCATGGAAAACCCTTTTAAAGTATAACAAGTTTTAATTGTGAAAGCCTGAATACATTAATGATGACAAAGAAGTTCCAGAATGAGCCAACATTTGGCTTTCTTTCTTTGGTAACTTTTCTTGGTAAATTGTATATACAAATGTTACAGGGCTATTTTATTTTGCCCCACCGCCTACTAACTGTCTTTGTGTCTTTCTAAAAGAATAATTCTTTGTTATGACTCACTTCATTTTTTAAATATCATTTTTACATGCTTTAAAGACACCTATGTGGGGAACATTTAAATATTGCCTATAGTATGTGTGATTACATTCCAAAATGGGTTTCTCATGTTTAGGGTTTAAAGATTTTTCTACAAAATCAACCCCCTTTCGCTTTCACAGAAAATATGTGTTTTAAGGTCACTTACTTTATATCCTAAATGATAAAAGAAATGATTAATTTGCCAACAAAGACACAATTGAAATATTTTAGCATCATGTTTTTTTCAGTCTTATGAAGATTTGAGTTGTTCCTTTTTGAACTGTTATCTTTGGAAAAATTCTAGTTTTCTCTTTGTGTGTTCTATACATGTTGTGCCTATTTTAATGTGTGTACACATATGCTGGTGGTATGCCCATGCACTTGAATATGGAGACCAGAGAAGGACATTGGTTTCCTCTCTTTGTTCATTTCTGCCTTATTCTCTCACAAAGCATCTGTCACTGAGCCTGGGGCTCGCAGCTGCAGTTAGTGTGGCTGCTCTATGAGCCTCCAGAATCTACCTGTCTCCGTTGCTGTGGCTGTAGGTGCACACTACCTGCCTAAGCTCCAAGTGTAGGAGCCAAGGGTGTAAGCTCAGGTCTTCCTGCCTCGGCAGAAAATTTTCCTACCTACTGAGCTGTCTTCTCCTTCTCCAAGTTCTAATTTCTCTAAGGTCAACAATTAATAAGTGGGACCTTGTGAAACTGAAAAGCTTCTGTAAGGTAAAGGACACTGTCAACAGAACAAAACAACAGCCTACAGAATGGGAAAAGATCTTCACCAACTCTACATCTGACAAAGGGCTAACATCCAAAATATATAAAGAACTTAAGAAATTAATCACCACCAAACCAAATAACCCAATTAAAAGATGGGGTACAAAGCTGAACAGAGAAGTCTCAGCAGAGGAGTATTGAATAGCTGAGAAATGTTCACATCCCTTGTCATTAGGAAAATGAAAATCAAAACAACTCTAAGGTTCCATCTTACACCTCTATGAATGGCTTAGATCAAAAACTCAAGTGATAGCACACGCTAGTGAAGATGTGGAGAAAAAGGAACACTCTTCCATTGTTGATGGGAGTGCAAACTTGTACAACCACTTTGGAAACCAATCTGGAACTTTCTCAGAATATTGGGAATAGTCAAGACCCAGCTGTTCCACTCCTGGGCATATACCTGAAAGATGTTTCACCATACAACTATGTTCATAGCAGCTTTAGTCATAATAGCCAGAATCTAGAAACAGCCTAGATGTCCCTCACCTGAAGAATGGATAACGAAACAATGGGACATTTACAGAGTGGAATACCATTCAGCTGTCAAAAATTGCAGGCAAATGGATGGAACTGGAAATGATCATCCTGAGTGAGGTAACCCAGACCCAGAAAGATACACATGGTATATACTCACTTATAAGTGGATATTAGCCAACATAGATGTCCTCTGAGAGACTCTACCCAGTGGGGGATTGGGACAGATGCTGGGACATGCGCCATGATTCTGGTTAAAGAACTGTGAATTGTGTGGAAGAGTTGAGGGGTAGAAGAACACGCGGTGAGGGTGGGGAGTTGTCAGGAGCTCCAAAAGGAGACTATCTAGGCTGGTAGATCTGGCACTGCGGGGAGTGGGAGCCTGCACAAACTGACGTATCAACCAAGGACATTGCAAGCCAAAGACTTAGACACCCTGTTCAGATGTAGCCTATGGACAGCTTATTCTCCACAGGCGGAGGCAGGGAGCAGGGATTGCCCCTGATAAGAACTCTGGTACCCTTGATTTGTTCACTGCCCCTTTAGGGAAAATGTTGGAGCAGAGGAAGGGAATTCTGGCTATCAAGATGAGACCTGGTAGGCTGTAGTCAGAAGGTGGGGGAGGAGGACCTCGCCTGTTAGAGGTCTAGGGGAGGGGAATAGAGTGGAAAAGAGAGAGAGAGAGGGTGGGAGAAAGAAGATAACAGCAAGGGGATTATAATCAGGATATAATGTGAATAAATTATAATAATAATTTAAAATTTAAAAAATATATTTGCCTCCAGAAAGGTTTGAAGTACAGTTTGAGACATTAATTTATAAATTGAAGGTACAAAACATTTAAAGTTGTACTTCAAGGAATATACTAGGAAAAAATACTAAAATTTCCAAAGTTCTGTTTAAAAGTAGTATATAGTCAGAATTTAAAAGATTTCTCCTATATGTCTTTTTTAGAAGATAAACCAACATAGCTTGTAATTAATGTCTCAAATTATACCACAAACCTTTTCTGAAGTAGAATGGCTTTTACATGAGCTTAGTGACTAAAAGGGCTGTGCTATCCAATGCATATTTGGCATATACCAAACACTGCTATTTCATGTTATCAGGCACAATTTCATGTTCTAGTGAGCCACTTGCCACTGAATTCCTCGATAGTAGCAACATTTCATGAGAACAGAAGTGCTGTAAGGTTTCAGGAGGTTGACAGTAACTTTTGGCACCTTTCACAGCTGCCATATTTTGTTGAAAATGCATATCTGCCCACTAATCTGTCACTAAACAGTTTCATAATAATTTTATCCCCAAAGTTTCTAAATATGGTAGCAGTAACCATTATTAAATTTAAAGGAATTGAAGTGAATACCTTTACTCCCAGCACTCCAAAACTTAGTTTGTTAGTTAGATACCAGCCTAGTCTACATACTAATAAATTTAAGAAATGATAAAGAGGAAGTACACCAAAAAGAGTAGAGCATTTTTCATACATTATGAAAGACATAAACAAATATAGAAATATAAATATCTTTTTTCATTTAAAAATTTTTCTTTTCTTTTCTGTTCACTTTTTAGGCAGGGTTCTTCTGTAGTCTTGGCAGTCCTGGACTCACTTTTTAAACCAGTTTGGCCTTGAACTCACAGTATTCCACCTGCCTCTGCCTCCCTTAGTGCTGGGACTAAAGGCATGCACCACTATGCCAAGGTGAAATATAATTCTAATGAACTAGAATTGATATTGTTACGATCCAACCAACCATTGCTGACATGATCTGGAAAGTAATAGTTTAATAGAATACCTTTAGAGGCCAGTGACCAATGTTCAGATTAAATAAGAAGCACATAATTCTCATCCAAGGATCCAGTGCCGTCACTAGTGGTCTCCTCCAAAAATAGATAGGTAGATAGGTAGGTAAGTAGATAGATAGGTAGATAGATAGATAGATAGATAACAAAGCTAGGGAGTGGTGGTGGCTTATGCCCAGATGGAGGTAGATCTCTGAGTTTGAAGTCAGCCTGGTCTGTAGAATGAGTTTCAGAACAGGCAGGAATATACAGAGATGTACTGTCTTTAGAACAAAACTAAGCAATTTTTTGGTCTTTTTGTTTTTGTTTTTTTGTTTTTTGGTTGTTTTTTTGTTTTGTTTTGTTGTTGTTGAGACAGAGTGTCTCTGTGTAGCCTTGACTGTGCTGGACTCGCTTTGTAGATCAAGCTGGCCTTCAACTCACAAAGATCCTCTGCCACCTCAGTGCTGGGATTAAAGACATGCACTACCATTGCCTGGCAAAAACAATTTTTTTTTTTGTTACTTTCAAAGTAATTTTTTTCATGACTGTTACTTGTCTTTATTTATTGTTTCTTCCCCTTAGTTTTTTAGATGAGCATATAAAGCAGTGCATTTCATCAGAATCTGCACACATAGAGTTTTCATTCATTCTCTGCCCAACGACCCTTCACTAGAGCTCCCCGTTTTCAGCTGGGTCCCCTCTCCCCCGAGCTCTTCTTCTGTCCCCTTCCATAGATTTCCTTACTGTCTCTAATCTCCACCTTCCTAGATGTTACCGTGCTGTCTCATGCTCTCTTTTCTAGCTTTATGATTGATGCAAAATATGCACAGCTCTATACTGCATGGTCACACACAAACATATAAGCTGTGTTCCACATGTAAGAGAAAGTATAGTTTTGTCTTTCTGAATCTGTCTTATTTTACTTAGCTTAATGACTTTTTGTTTTATGTGTTTTCTAGATATGAGTCATTTTTTTTTAAAAATTACTTTATTGTAATGAACCACAAATATGAACATGACAAAGCTAGATTAAGGCAGTTACTAAAAAAACAAACAAACAAAAAAAAAAACCCACCCATTCCCAAATTCAATATGTCTCAATGAATTTCTTTATATTTTGCCAAGCTTCACTTAGGGCTTTATCCTTTCATGATCAATTACATTTTTTATGTGTGTAGCTACTATAAAAACAAAACCAAACAAAGAAAACACTTCCATAGCTCATGTGTCCTTCATTTTCACTGAATTTCATCCTTTTTTGATTTCCTTTATAAATCTTATGTTGCATTCACACCTAGAGTTTGTTAACATATAAACATATATATGTTATAGGCTATGATTTACATATAAGGGAAACTTTTTTCTTTTCTTTTTTTCTTTTTCTTTTCTTTTTTTTTTTTTTTTGAGACGGGGTTTCTCTGTGTAGCCTTGGGTGTCTTCAACTCACTTTGTAGACCAGGCTGGCCTCAAACCTACAGAGATCTGCCTGCCTCTGCTTTCCCCAGTGCTGGGATTGTAGTCATGTACCACTGCACACAGCTGGGAGAACAATTTTTCCCTTTCTCTGAGTTTAGGTGATTTCGATTGTGAGCATACACTCTAAGTACATTCATTTTTCCTGAAATACCCATGATTTTGTTTTCTTTAAAAAAAATATATATATACACATATACATACATAATGTACTCTGATTATATCCCGATTGTTATCCTCTCACTTGTATCTTCCTGTTCCCCTTCCCTCCCTCTTTCACCCTTTCCCCCTCCCCTAGACATGTGACAGAAGGGGACCTCCTCCCCCACCATATGGTCACAGCCTGTCAGGTTTCATCAGGATGGCCTACTCTCCTTCCTCTGAGTGCCACCAGGCCTTCCCACCAAGGGGAAGTGGTCAGATAAGGGGTACCAGAGTTCATGTCAAAGGCCATCCTCACTCTCCCCACAAACATGGAGAATGTGCTATCCATTGGCTAGATCTGAATAAGGTGTCTATACTCAATAAAATACTCACAAACCAAATCTAAGAATGCCTCAAAGATATTATCCACCATGACCAAGTAGGCTTCATCCCAGCCATGCAGGGATGGTTCAATATACGAAAATCCATCCATGTAACCCACCATATAAACAAACTGAAAAAATAAAAACAAAACAAAACAAAACAAAAGCAGAAAAACCACATGATCATCTCCTTAGACGCTGAAAAAGCATCTGAAAAAAAAGATCCAACACCCATTTATGTTTAAAGTCTTGGAGAGATCAGGGATACAAGGCACATACCTAAATATAATAAAAGCAATATACAGCAAGCCTATAGCCAACATCAAATTAAATGGAGAGAAACTCAAGTAAATCTACTAAAATAAAGGAGTAGAAGAGGCTGCCCACTCTCTCCATGTCTCTTCAATATAGTACTTGAAGTTCTAGCAATAGCAATAAGACATCAAAGTAAGTTTTAATCATACACATATATAAATCATTGTACAGCCATTTTAATAAAGTGAAATAGTGAGAAGTAAAAAACACAAAGGTGATGCCTTCTTCTTAGTGGCATATAAGAGGATTGTTTACTGCCCTAAATTAGTGACCAAGTAATGCATTGTAAATGGCTATTGAGGATGGGCAGGGTCTAGTGCTAAACCAGGGCCCTGAGTGATAACCACCTAATATGTTTCTGAGTAAATAGAGCCAAAAATCTCTAATGAACCTGAGAATTTATAGAAACATGGAATAAGTTATACTAAACCTGGCTAAGCAGTACTGTACTGCATTCCAACCCTAGTTAAGTACCAGCAACACACTGCAACATAAGCTATTTAAGTGTTAATCAACAATGTACATGCTGCACTAGGTAAGTGAACACTCTGCTTCCAGATACTTGAATTGATTTGCAAGTACACACAAGGCAGAACCCTGAGTGAACAGGCAGTTTTTCAGTTATTCAAAAACTAGAAGTAAATTCACGTAGAATTACTCTATGAGACAACTGCTATTACTGTTTTGATCTCAAAACCAGAAAAGGACACAAGAAAATGCTAAACAGATTTTTATAGAGAGAATAATTATTTCCTTATTTATTCATATCTTCATAATTCTGACAGTAGTGCTTAGTAATTTATTTTTAGTATATATATTAATTATTAATATACTCTTATATAATTACCTTAAATAGTTAACTTTTAAAAACTGCCATTTTTATGATTAGGTACAAAAATCCTAGTAAATTTAGTCCAATACTACATTTAAAAAAATATGGGCTGGAGAGATGGCTCAGTGGTTAAGGGCACTAACTGTTCTTCTAGAAGAACTGGGTTCAAATCCCAGCACCCACATCAAAGCTCACAACTGTCTGTATCTCCAAGATTTGACACTCCCACATAGATGTACCTGCAGAGAAATACCAATGCACATAAAATAAAGTTAAATTTTTAAAAAAGGAAATTATTCAACCCTTTATTTTATGCTTGGAATACCCAGCTATCATACCATTCAGGCAGGATAAGCATTTCATGCCCTTTCAGTCTTGAAAATTAAAAAAGATAAAGCCAAATTCTTCTTGTTTATGGATAGCGTGTTTTCCATGGTGGCTTGAGTGAGGATATCCTCCATGGACTCGTATGGTTGAACATTTGGTTCCTAGTTGGTGCTGCTGGGGGATTCGTAGGAGGTGTGGCCTAACTGAAAGAAGGACTCACTTGGCAGGGTCTGCTCTCTCAGCTCTCGCAGTGTTGTACTTGTGCCTGAGGTGTGTCCTCTCAGTTTCCTGCCCCTGGCATGATGTCTGCTCCTTGCTGCTCTGCCTTCCTGCCATGATGGGCGCTCATCCCTATGGAGCACTATGTCCAACTCAATCCTTTATTTTCTAAGTTGTCTTGGTTCTGGTGTTTTAGCACAGAAACAGAAAAGTAAATAATATATTCCTATGTCTAGAAATCACCAGAGACTACACATATTAGAAAAATTATAGACTAATATGTGAATTCAGCAAAGTTGTATGTTACAGAATCAGCATGCAAAAATCAGTAACATCTTAATATACTAGTAATTAAAGTAAACATCAACAAACTACATTTAAGTAGCTACACATGCAAAAAATATAGAAATAAATATTAATAAAAATATAAAGACCCTCCAAACAAAACCATGAAATTATGAGTGAGAATAATTGAGGGAGATGAAGAATAGTGAAAGATTATTTTTTAAAATATGGAATGGGAGAAACAATACTATTGGAATTTCCATATTGCCTCTGTGCAGTCTACAAATTCTATGTAGTCCTTGTTAAAACAGTAACTAGAGCTAGACAACTTGTATGGAGCACATATGCATATTCTCTCTCTCTCTCTCTCTCTCTCTCTCTCTCTCTCTCTCTCTCTCTCTCTCTCTCTCTCATACACACACACACACACACACACACACACACACACACACACACACCCCAAAAGAGAGAACAAAGAAGTTAGTGGTCCATATATCATGACAAAGGTATGGTAATCCAAACATCATTGTATTCCATAAAAATTACAGGAAGTGCTAAAAAATATAGTTGAGTGAGTGATATGCTTGCAAGAGGATGCGTACTTGGTCTGGGGGTCGGGTTGGGGGTTGTGATGGCGGGTAAGATACCGAGCAAGGTATTGCATGCTGCCTGATTGTTGTAGTAATGACAGAGAAGTAAGGAACCCCGGATCCCCGGACCCTTGAACAGACAGGCTATCATCATGTCCCAGGCACCTGAGGAATGGAATTCTAAGGTTATCTTCTGTCTTCCACGTATATACCTCTACAGACATGTGCACTCACATACGTGCGTATCCACACAAAAAATGACCATCTAGTTGTGTTGGATAGTTTTATATAAACTTGACAGAAGCTAAAGTCATCTGACTGGAGGGTGCATCAATTGAGAAAATCCTTCATAAGATGAGGCTGTAGGCAGGCCCGTAGGGTATTTTTTTATTTAGTGATTAATGGGAAAGGACCTAGACATTATGGGTGGTGCCACCCCTGGGCTAGTAGTCCTGGCTTCTACGAGAAAGCAGGTTGAGCAAGGTGTAAATAGTAAGCCAGTAAGCAGCACCCCTGTGCAACTTCTACATCTGCTCCTGCCTCCAGGTTTCTGCCCCTTTGAATTCCTGTCCTGACTTCTTTCAATGATGAACAGTGATTTATAAGCCAAATAAAGCCTTTCCTTCTCAATTGGCTTTTGGTCGGGATGTCTCATCACAGCAATAGTAACCCTAAATCAGACGGTATTAAGTGAAACAAAATAACAGTTTAAAATTAAAAGCACACACTTGTAAACAAAATATTTTCAACAAAGATGCCAGGGGTTTGATGCCATTAATATGTAATGGGCATAAAACCTCAACAGCAGAAACAATATTTCAAAAAACTAAACAAAAATAGATTATGATGAGCATTAGATTTTTTTTCAAAATCATTAACAAACATAATGGCTAAAAAGTATATGGAAAAATTGAGATAAAACCTCATGGAATGGCTTTTATTTAAAAAAAAAAATAAAAAGTCATTAAACATGGCAATCCAGGCTAATAAATGGATAAAAAGAAGCCCTACACACCTGTGGTGAGGATGCACATCAAAACAGCCCTTTTGTAAAAGTGTACCTGCACTATGGTCCAGCAGTCTCACAGTTGAGTGTTTACCCACCAGCCATGTGTGCTGACAGACATCTTTATCTCAGGCCTGGGGAGGCAGGGACAGGTTCACCTCTGTGAGTAGGAGGCCAGCCTAGTCTACAAAGTAAGTTCCAGGACAGCCAGAGAATCTCTCTAAACAAAAACTAGCACTGTACACAATAACTAAGAAATGGAAACAACCTAAATGACTGTCTGCTCATGAATACATAAATAAAATAGCCTATAAATTCTATCCAGTGTTTGATTCATAAAGAAAAAAATTCTACCATTCTGACATGAATAAGGCTAAAAATTATGTTGTCACATCATGTAAATCAGGCCTACAAATCTAAGTACACCTAAACGTACTGACATATAAAATTTAAAAAATGTTGTTCTCAAAGCAGTTCAGTAGAGTGATTATAACCAAAGGTAGAAGACAGTAGCCAGAAGTGAGGGATATGGAAGCATTGGTTAACAGTTTTGTAAGTATAGAAAAAAAGAGAATGATGCTTATAACATTTATGTATGTGTACATGATGCTGATTTTCTACTTAACTTCCTATGGTAGTGATAGCAGTAGCTGTCAATATAGTAATATGGGCACCTAGCAGTGACCACAATTGTATGTTTCAGCCATGGGCTACTTCCTCATACTCAGGGTGGTCAAGCAGTGGACATATGCCATTTCCCTTAAAGAAGTTCAAGTTACAAAAATCATTCTTAAATTTAATTTAAGTTAGACATATTATTCTAGAAGCTTTTAAGGCCCTTGATATTATTATATATACATTATAATTGTATATCAGCCACTCCATTAAGGTATGGCTTCTTGCAATACAAATATAGACTTACAAGTATAATTTTGGACATTCCACATCTGTTTCTCAGTAGCTAAGTCTTACTGCTAATTTGATATCAGTGCTAAATTGAGATCTTCTATACCTGTCGTTCAGTAATATTTTAAACAGTGGAGATAGTTCACATTGAATGAGTATTATTTCTGAAGGGATAGGAAAGCTGCAGAAATAGTCACCATTAGTGTGTTCACCCACTTTAGGGGCAAATATCCCTCCCTGAGTAAGAGTTTAAGTGCATTTTAGAAAATGTAGAAGGAGAAGGAAAGGAAGAGGAGGAGGAGGAGAAGATGGCTGATAAAGGAAAAATATTGCTTGACTTGTCATGTATTTTAAAGCAGTATTAAAAAAAAAAAGGTTACCTAAAAATAAGAGTACCTTGTCTTGATTGGGGTAGAATAATAAAATGAAAGAAAAGAGTATGATAAGAGAGTAAATGAAGGCACATGGTTCAGTGTGAAAATGACGCTTTGCAAAGTTAGATTAAAATGACAGGTTATCAACACTACGATGCAGTCTAGGTGTGAGAAGTGTGTGACTGAAGAGAATCATAGTTGGCTCTTCAGCTACAGTTCAGATTGAGTATAAAGGAGTAAGGGGGAATCAAAAGTGAGATCATTAGCTTAAGTCCTTATAGAAAACATGTTTTCTTTTATTTGGTGAACTGCTCCTGTGCAGTAAGTGATGTATCCTAACAAAAATTAAAGAGTGGGTTGTATTTAGGAGATCAGGTCATCGTAACTCATTGACATTAGGCCACATAACTGAATGATGTCTTCCTTCAGTAAAATACATCAAATGAGATCAACAATTATGACTCATAAACATGCCTTGCAGGCATAAAACAGCAGGGAATTAGCATGTGAGGCTGATAAATATGCATGTAAATAAGCTCCCAAAGGAATAACATGGGTTTGATTGATAGGTTTAGAATTGGAACATATGTAAACCCCTTTATTCCTCATTCTGGTGTAGCTAAGGAAGGATGCATTTTACTTGTTAAAAAGTTTCAGTAACTTTGTAAATCTTAATGCCACATCTGTCTTATTGTTTTGTTTTGTTTTTGTTTTTGGTTGGTGTTTTTTTCTGTTGTTGTTGTTTTTTTCCCTTGTGCATGTCATTTCTAAGATGAATTGAATTGTTTTCAGGCTGGATGGCCTACACATAAACTAAGTTGAATATGTGAATGAATAGCCGCTCATGTGAGACTAGAAATGGAGTAAAGGAAGAATGCTTGGGAAATTTGTTTCTCCTTTATAATTGGGTGTGTGTAGATGTCAAAAGCCGTTGGAAATGCTGCTTTGACATAGCAGATGACTCTGGCTTTCTTACTAGTGCTTTGTGTCCTTACATAACTTCTTTTCTTAAGTACTTGACACTTAGGCTTCCTCTGTCCTACAGCTCAGCCCTGAGCTATTGTAGAAATGCAGCAGAAAGTGGATATGTAGTCTGTTATCAGGGATATTTCCTTATCTAAAGTATTAGGCACAAGTCACCTGTCAAGTTCAACTCATTTCAAGTAATGAAGAAGGAAAGTGGCTTTTGATTTGCTGATGCAGAGATTTATCTATTATTGCTGTGTAGAATTAAAGGATTTGCCTACTGAAGGCATCTGGACCATTAATGTCATTTCTCTTTACTAATAATCTAGTTGGTAGAAAGGAAGATCAGCATAAAATAGTTCTTTTTCTACAGTTTCATTTTCTGCAGTTTCAGTAATCCGTGAAAAACCATGGTGTGAAAATATTTAAATAGATATTTCAGAAATAAGTAGTTTGTAAATTTTAAATTATGTTTTTTGAGTAGTGTAATAAAATCTTGAACTCTCAACTCTGTTTTGGCTAGCATAGCTATACTTCATATGTTGCCCATTGCTGAGGCTTTTGGTAAGTGTCAGATTTATCAGACTAAGTAGTGTCTCAAAACATGGAAGTGATGGTTGCAATTTATGTGTGTCAAAGATGATCTTTAACTTATTTGTTGAGGGAGTGGAGAGGTGCCTTAGCAGTTAAGCGTACGTGATGCTCTTTCAGCAGACCTGGGTTCAGTCGTCAGTGCCCACACGCTGGCTCGCCACCGTCTGCAGCTCTGGTTCTGCACCCTCCACCCCCTTCTCCTGTTCCCCGGGCGCTGCACATACGTGTATATGCAACACCCACAGCTAAAAAGTAAAACCAATCATTCTTTTAAAGGAGATAGGTGAAATTTTTATACCTAATAAGGAAAAGAAAATTGCATGCTGAGAGATGAGATTACTGAAATAATTGATAAGAATGAATCTTATATTGATGAAACTGTACAGGAACTAAGTGATCGTGGTAGTGTTTGTGTGCCACCTTAAAGTTAAAAATTTATGGCTGTACTTCATGATACATGGTCAGTTAAGGTGAAAAGTATCTTAAATCTGTGGGTGTACAGAACTTAAAAGTATTCTGCATGAGTGCAGCAACATGTCCTGGGAGAAATAACAAGCAAACAAATGAAATAAAATTTATTCTAGGATACCAGCAAGGAAACTGGTGCGTGAGAGGCTGGATCTGAACATGGAGATCCCTTCTGCAATATTTGTGTGAAAATTAAAGAAGTTGATTAAGTTGAAAGAACAGTATACAACCAAGTTTTCTTTCTTTTAGAAAAAATTAAAAGGATTTATTTATTTTTATTTCATTTGTACGGGTATATGTATCTTTGTGTGCATTCCCCACAAGGACCAGAAAACCACATGAAATCCATTGGAGCTGGAGGTAAGGATTTCTGTGATATGCTGTGTGGGTTCCGGGAACTGAATCCTGGTTCTCTATAAGAGCAATAACTGACCCCACAACCTAGTTTTCAATTGTAATAAAATACAGCTCTTGTTGTATAAGATGGCACATGCATTCACGGAAGAGAGGCAGGTAGATCTCTGTGAGCTTAAGGCTAGCCTGATCTACATAGCTAGTTCCAGGACCACCAGGACTACGTAGAGAGATCTTGTCTCAGAAAACAAAAAACAAACAAAAATCTCAAGATCCTAACAGAAACTGTAATCATAAAGTAGTACAAAGGAAGCATGAAGGACATGAGGATAATAAATTCCTGTTATGCTCAGCTGCTAGAAATCATTGTCATGGTTTGAAAATCTAGGATTACCCAAAGGAGATGATCCTTCTGGTTCTTAGTAGTCTGGTGTGATGGAGCAATACCTATGCCTTTTTAGAACATGTCATCACATAGACATTGTACCATCATCAAACGATTTCATATCCATGCGACGTCTATTAAAATATTATTCTGTTGTATTAACTAGTTTGTTTTGGTTTTGGGCCATTTGTTTGCTTTACACAGGGATTCTATGTATAGTTCTATCTTCCTTGGAAGGGGCCTGTAAACCAGGATAGCTTCAAACTCAGATGTATGCCTTTCTATGCTTCCTTAGTGGTGGAATAAAGGCCTATACCATCACTACCTTTAATTATCAATTTAATAATAAAGGCCATGCCAATGTTTATGACTTGAGCAACTACTGGAATCCATGTTGATGATCTCTGCTATGGATGGAGACCATGTTGATGTCTGTAGTTCGTATGGCCAATGGAGACGATGTTGATGACTGTGATTCATGTTGCCACTGTGACCAGGTTGATGTCTTGTGATTGGAGTAGTCACTAGAAACCATATTGATGTCCACCATCCATGCTGCCATAGGATACCTTGTGGACGTTTATGAC
This sequence comes from Acomys minous, assembly GCF_964271855.1. NCBI lineage: Eukaryota > Metazoa > Chordata > Mammalia > Rodentia > Muridae > Acomys > Acomys minous. Next base: position 82,948,106 of record NC_140495.1, on the reverse strand, counting down.
CTATGTTGTCACCAGCTGCTATGGGCAAGGGAACTTCTTAAGTAGTGACATCCATTCATGGTCCTTGGTTGGTCCATCAGTCTCTGCAGGTCCCCCTGGGCCCAGATTTGTTGACTTTGTTGTTCTCCTTGTGGAGCTCCTGTCCCCTTTAGGTCCTTCTATCCCCAACTCTTTCATAAGTTTTCCTGTGTTCTACCCAAACTTTGACAGTGCATCTGAGCATCTGCTTAGATCCCCTGCTGGGTGGAGTCTTTTAGAGGACCTCTATGATAGGCTCCTACCATTTTCTGAGGCACTTCTTACTGAACTTATATCTCTTCCTTTATGGGAAAACAGAGGACTCCAAATAAGGTTATGTATTTTGTTCAACTTAAATAAAAACTGGAGGCAAATGTTCCTAAGAATTTATTTAAGAATGAACAATGCTAGGGTACATACATGAGAATATCCAAGAAAGCAAAGGAATATAGCAAAATTTATAGGTAAAATAAGGACCAGCTGGGTGTGGTCACACATGCCTTTCCCAGAACTTGGAGGTGGAGCCAGGAGAATTTCTTGAGTTCAAGTCCAACTTGGTCTACAGAATGAGTACCAGACAGCCAGGACTACACAGAGAAATACTGTCCCGCAATAAACAATTTTTAATTTAAAAATAGAGAGAAAAGAAAAGGACTGCATCTTGAGACCAGCCCAGCTTCAGTCTTAGAACCCTGGCTAGGGACAGTGAGGTAATAGACAAACACTCAGAGACACATAAGAGTGATGCTGGAGTCAGCTGAGGTTCTCTTTCCTGAAACCTAAGCATGTTTATTTTTATTTTATTTTTTTATAAAATTACTTTTATTTGTAAGAGAAAATATCAGCACAGTGTATTACTGTTGCTAAAACAGCACCTCAAGCTTCCGTTTTAAAATGTATGGCAATTTGGCAGTCAGGTTTTGTTTTATAGTCTTATAAAGTTTGGTCCTTGCCAAGTAGAGTTTTTAAAATCTTCAAAACGGAAAAGTGAGTAGTTCCTTCTTTCTCCCCTTTTGTTAGTAACTTTGGAAAACTAAGCATGTTTATTTACAATAATAAACATTGTATTACATTGTACAGCACAGAAAGGATACTTACAGTTATTAATATCTGTGAAAATTTCCATTTCTGAATCAATTTGTATAGGAAGTTACAATAAAGCATTAATACACTTACAGTCTCAGAAACACTGACTTTTAAATATCAAAAATACCTGTCTCATCCAATGGCATATTTGAAGATAGCTTTATTAGCTAGCGTCATCTCACCTTAACATGAATTCTTGGATGATACTTGGGTTGAAATATAGCATCTCTCTTAATATTTGGAAGGGTTGGGCTTTCTGTATATATGTTTATGCATCCCTAACTTCAGCCCCTGCCCTCAAGTTGAGTTTCAAGGTCAAGAAAGAAAGGATCACCCATCCCTATGCCTGATAAGAACTCCCACAACAAACTTGCAGAGCAAGAGCCTGAATTAAACAAAGAGTATCTGCCCAGCAAAATGATACCTTTCCTTACAGTTACACAAACTGGTTTGACAGGATTTTCACAAGAGTCTCCTAAGACCATTGGAAAACATATTTACATTATGATAAATAGCAGTATCAAAATGACAGTTATGAAATAGCAATGAAAATAAGTTTATGTTTGGGGGTCACCACATCCTTAGGAACTGTATTAAAGGCTCACAGCATTAGGAAGGTTGAGAACCACTGTCTTAAGTAACTTTATATGTCTGTACTGTATTTGACTCATGCCTCCTAGTAGAAGGAACAGATCAGAGATCATTCAGTCATTGAGGCATTGTAAGGAAGCCTAGGTTGAATCCGTGGCGTCTGTTCCAGTACGAGAAGGAAGGTTAGGTAACAGCTGAGCAGGAGTGTCAGAAGGAGGCCGATCAGACCTGGGGAGAAGTTGGAGGTAATATCTCACGGGATAATGTCAGAGAGGCATTAAAAGTTTTGATGAAACATCAGACCTAATAATAACAAGATTCTTTTCTTTCTTTTTTGTAATTTTTATTATGTTTCTTTTTTTACATATATATTCATATTATTACACATAAATAAAATAAACTACATATAGCAAGAAGAACCACAAAACAATCAGGAATTATATAAATGTTACATTCATAGTGTTTTGGCTGTTTGTATTTGGCAGCCTTGAAGAAAACATCTTTCCTATATTGGTAAGTCTAAAATTCTGAATGAAAATATATATCATATCTCATCTCCATCAAATTAAAACATCTATGTAGGCCTAAAAACATCTTAACTCTAAATAACTAAGCTCAATTGTAAGACTAAACTATCTGGTCTTCAACGCCATCAAAGACTTGAGAAGGAATAAACTTAATTACCTGAGTAAACTGAAGTGCAGGTTAGCAGTTTCCAAAATGAAAAAATGACAGAGACAGCAACAAACAAAATGATTTTCAATTCTATGTTTATATATTATGTATAGCAAATCAGAATTTTTTTTTTTAATCTTCTCATTAAACTTGACAAGAAATGAAGCTGAGAGACTCTGTCAGTGGTAGTGTGACTGGCATGTGCAAGACCCTGGCTTGTATTTCCAACTCACATACAGAAGAGGAATCCTGATTTCTTTTTGAAAATCAATGTATAGAAGTGCAAACTATCTCTTCCCACTGAGAAGGCTGAGGCAGGAGGATTGTTAGTTTGGCTATTTGCCTTAGTTACTGTTCTGTTGCTGTAATGGAACACCATAAGCAAGGCCACTTATAAAAGAAAGCAGTATCAGAGTTTGAGTTTATGACCATCATGGCAAGGAGCATGGGCGCAAACAGGCAGGTATGCCTATGGAGCAGCAGGATGACATCTTACATCTTCTGCACAAGAAGCAAGAGACAGGCAGGTGGGTGGGCAGACAGATAAGTGCTCGTACGCACGTATTCACACGTACAGTGGGGTTGGCATGGGCTTTTGAAACCTCAAAGCATGTCCCCAGTAACACGCTGCCTCCTAAAGTTCACTACTTCTAATACTTCCCAGAAAACTCCTACCAACTGTGAGTAAGAACTGAAATATATCAGTCTGTGGAGACTATTCTCATTTACACCACCATACGGTCTCAGTGAAAACAAAAACAATATCAAATAGTGGAGAGTGGGATATTACTTTCTCACATACTCTGGTGCCTCACCTTTGACCATGTCCCCTGGACGGGGAGACCTGGTGGCACTCAGAGGAAGGACAGCAGGTTACCAAGAAGAGACTTGATACCCTATGAACATGCACAGGGGGAGGTAATCCCCCTCAGGAACAGTCATAGGGGAGGGGAATAAGGGGAAATTGGGAGGGAGGGAAGAATGGGAGGATACAAGGGATGGGATAACCATTGAGATGTAACAAGAATAAATTAATATAGGAGGAAAAAAAAAAGAAAGGAAAAAAAAGAAAATTTCCTACTTAGTATTATTAAAGGCAAATGCCATTGTTTTGTTTTTAAAATGTATTATTGCATTTTTATTGTTGTTTGTCTTAATGCAAAGTGAATTTTAATATAGATTTCCACATGGACAAGAAGAGAATGTCAGAAGTATGTTAAGAGTATTACATTCCCTATAGTGAATAAAGGAGTTTTAAAGGGGAGTAATAGGTGGTGGTTTTTTTTTAATATGAAATATTATTAGGGCTTTCAGATTTTTCTCTCAAATTTACTTTTTCTAATTTTCATTATAAACATTTTTATTTACTTGTGAAAACATTTCAAATTGTGTTTTTCAGCAACTTAAATATGTTGTTGATAATGGACTAATTGAATTGTTTTTGATAAAATTAAAGTCATAATTGCTTTAAAAAAGGAGACTTCTATTCATGAATTTTTAAAGAAATAACAGTATCTTTTTAAAAAAATTATTTATTTTTATTTTATGTGCATTGATGTTTTGCCTCCATGTATGTCTGTGTGAGAGTGTCAGATCTTGGAGTTATAGACAGTTGTGCGCTGCCACATGGGTGCTGGGAATTGAACCCCAGTTCTTTGGAAGAGCAGTCAATGCTCTTAACCACTGAACCATCTCTCCAGCCCCCATATATTAGTATCTTGAAACCAAAATTATACTGGTAATTACAAAACTAAAAATAAATAGTTGCTTGGAGTGAGGAAAAACGTGATTAGTAAGTAATTTTATTATTTAATAGAAGAGGAAAGAAGAATATTGTCTTAGATGATTTTTCTAAGCCCTCGTTGTTTCAGTTATTTACCATGAAGTAACAGTTTGGGTATGTTTAATAAAGATACTCTTTATATTTGTTTTTCTCATCAGTTGTATCACAGGTTTTACTTATGAAACTTGTTAATGGCAAGATATTAATATTTCTTTACCAAATGTAAATACTGACTGGCTTTCTTACTGAGAGATACTGTTCAATGGGTTATCGCCTAAGGGGTGGTGTCAGATGTTGGCAGTTTTGTCAGCCAGCAAGAATTGTCAAGTTGCAAATAAGTTTACTTGCTGGGTATTGAAGTGAGAACTCGAGGATCATCACCCCAGTCATGTCAGGGTGTTCTTGGAGAATCATGGTGTTCATCGCCTGAGGAAATGTGGTTATTGGTAATCAGTGTCTACACATGAATAATCAAACCATGGCTCTTCATGGACACATGTTCAGTAAATGGTGCTAGTATGATCTGAATCGAGAATTTTAGGTCTTCTGACATCAAAAGGTCAACCCCTTGAACATGCTCAAGTGAAGACTTTGTAACCTCCAAGGCACTAAAAAGTTCTTAGGCATCTGTTGTCATTAGGATCTTTAGGTGTGTCATTTATATAACCAACCTATCAGGAGAGTAATATCTCTCAACTCAATGACTTCTAAAATTAACAATTTTTAAACATCAGCCAGAAGCAAGTAAAGTGAGAGGATTTATTCAGGTTTTCTCTTAATCCGGCGAATACTTACACAGTTCAGTGTGATGGAAGTTTTGGTTTCTTTGTAAACTTAGTTATCTTATGTAAACATATTTTTGTTTTGTTTTGTTTTAATTCCAAGTATGGGATTTTAGTTTCTCCATAGCTATTAATCGTTTCCTTTGGACATGACTTTTGCCAGCTGGTAAGGCCTTCCTCATGTAGCGTGCAGAGACGAGTGGGCTAGGGCCCTGAGGATATAAATGGGAGCCCATGGGAGCATGGTGTGGTGTGCGTGTTGCAGTGTGTCGCGTCGACCACAGACGTTTGCTATAGCAGTTTAGAACAGACAGGCAGGGAGAAATGCTTCGGGGTGAGTGGCTTGGAGGAGACTGCTGGTTGAGTCTGCTGTTGACAGAGATTGGTATAGCTCAGAGACCCTTCTACCTAAACAGCTGAGAGGAGTAAAAGGGCTCCCTCTCCCCACTAACCTTCCCTCTCCTGCATAGGGATGGGAGGTTGGAAGGGAGGTTGAAATCTAAATACTCCAAATAAAGTAGAGTTTTTTAAAAAGAGCACTACATTTCAGACCATCTTTAAGATGTAGTTCAGAGTTGAGGAGGTGGCTCAGTGACTGTAGAACTGGCCACACTATCAAATCTGCAGTTTCAACACCCCTGTGCAGAAATGGGAGACAGACACAGGCTAGATGCTTTGCATGTACCAGCACTAACAGATCCTAAATCTGTCACAAAGTAGAAGGCAAGGCCTTCTCTGTTTGCCAAGACCATCCTCTGGCTGCAACTGTGTGTGTGTGCCTGAACTCACCCGCCCTCACCCCTGCCATACACAAAGATTAAAGAAAGGAAAGAAAGAAAGGAAAGAAAGTTAAACGGCAGGCATGGAAGAAAAAAAAAAGGGCAGGCATAGTAGTGCAAGTCTATAATCAACATACTTTGGAGGCTGTGCTGTGAAGAGAGGTTAGAGTCCAGCCTAGTGCTGTGTATAGCAAGTGTGTCTCAGAAATAAAGGAACAAACAGCAAAGAAGTAAGCATTTTCTGAGTACTGTAGTTTGTACTCCAGAGTTTCATGACACAGAGACTATTGTAGGAATCACAGGAGTGGACAATAGGGATAAGTGCACTGCTCTCCTACGCGATTGACAGGTCTGCAGTGAGACCTGGACTTGGTTGTGATTAGGCAGAAAGTGCGCAGCTTCTGTTTGGTGGCCGGTTTGAGGATATGTATTAAGAGAATTAATAGCTAGTGCAGACGAGAAACGTTTGAAATAGTTTTTGATACAAGTAACAATACTACAATACCTCAGCGATGGATCTCATTCTTTTTTGTGAAATATTCAAAAGAGAAATTAGTATCTTGGGAGTATAGTTGCACAGATTTGTGAACCAAAAATGAATTAACCTGTTGCATTGCTGTTGATGGTCTAGTATATGTCTAGTTATATGTCTTACTTTAGAGTGTATTCTCCTGATCTGCCTGCCTATAAGGGGATCTGTCTAATTCTAGGCCTTAGCTGCATGACCCCTAACACCTGAGTGTGTAGATTGCTTTTAGTCATGAGATAGTAGAAGTTAGAGCCCCGGGTAGGCAGACAGATAGGGAGAGAGGCGAGATTACAAGGTGACTGGTTTCTCCCTCATCCTTCTGACTTGAGTCAAAAGGACCTTGAAAGCTTTTGTCTCACCAGCAGCCCCCAACACCCATGGGTTCCTCTGAGTGACCTGGATATGCCAAACGTAATTTAGTGTCCCTACTAAGATGGCACATGTCTGAAGCCATGGTGGGAATGTCTCACACCAGAGAAAGACATTGATTATTACAGGGATACTGGTGGCTGCAACACTTGGGAGCTGCCAGTGTAAACATAGCAACGGCAGTAGCCAGCTGCCAGCTGTGCAGCTACAGCCACTGGAAAGTGGGGCACTGCAGTATGGCAGCCAGCCCAGTGTGGCCTATGAGCCTTCAGGAAGTCCTGTGGTATCTCAGGGGCAGTGCGGGCTATAGTCCTCTGACAGCTCACTCCCCCTTTCATTTTACGTATGTCTCTCCAACCAGTAGAACTGACAAAATACACGAAGTGATCGAGAGACACGTAGTAAAGACAGCCAGTGGTAGTCATCACACATTCATGTACTATGAGGGGGAGGGGTCTATGTTTGGGGACCAAATATAACTGGACTTTCTACAGATCACGGGCTCCCAGGTAATGACATGGAGATCTTTTATATTTATTAAAGCTTGGCCTTAAGGCTTTTCCCAACTATCTTTATCTTAAATTAACCCCTTTATATTAATGTATGTTCTGCCAAGTGTCTTGCACCCTTACCTGTCTTGTTACCTTTCCCATCTCTCAGTCTGTTTCTTCCTCCACATGCCGCTGATGAATCTTCCCGCCTCCGATTCCTTCCCAGAGCTCTTCCCTCTGCTGGAACTCCTGTCTATCCTCTCTTGCCTCAGCTGCTGGCTGTTCAGAAGGTGTTGGATGGAGTGTGTAGAAAATATCACGTAGCAAAAGAACAACAATACGAAAGTCCAGCCTGTAATCAGAATGCTGCTGCTACAGAAGTCAACATTTGAGTAACACAAAGACGGTCTTTACACAGTGTACAGAAAGATTATTCCAATGGTGTACCTTGACTGACTAGCTTATTCCAGTGTCTTCTCACACAGAGGGACACAGGATTGATGGTCTTGTATGTCATCTCCTCTTGTGTCCTAATTAATCATGTTTTCTTCACAGAATTACTCCCAATTCCCTAAACTGGAGCTATATACTTAGTACTTATTAGATACTCAGTAAATTTTCAAATATAGCCAGGTGTGGTGACACATGTTGAAGCAGGTGGAACTCTGAGTCTGAGGCCAGCCTGGTCTACAATAGTGTCAGGAGAGCCAAAACTACATATTAAGTGCCTATCTAAAAAAGAAAAAAGAAAAAAAAACCCACCAAAATTAGATACTAATAAAATTAGTGAATGAATAATTCAACTGTGATTCAAATAGTAAAGCTTTAAAGGCATTCAGTTGCCATACTTAACAGAAGCTAATGCTGTTCTCAATATTGACAGTTGTTTTGTCATCAGGAACATCTCAAGACTTATGTAGTCTCCCTCATGTACACATTTAACTGAAGTTTAGTTATCATTTCAAAACTGAAGACTTTATTATGCTCTACTAATACTTAAACCCCTTCCTTTCCTGCCTTGGTATCTGTTAAACTTCTGTAGCCAATTCTTACCATGATACCTACTATCTCAGTCAGTGTTCTATTGCTGTGAAGGGACACCATGACCACAGCAACTCTTATAAAGGAAAACATTTAATTGGCCCTTGTTTACAGGTTCCCAGGTTTAGTTCATTGTCATGGCAGAAAGTATGGCAGCACACAGGCAGACACCTCCTAATGGTGCCCCTCCCTGCTGAGCAAGCATTCAAATAGATAGCCTATGGGGGCCATTCCTATTCAGTCCACCACATTCTCTCCTTGACCACCATAGGCTTGCGGCCACATGACAGTGCATCCAGCCCAACCTCAAAAGTTTCCATACTCTATCACAGGCTCAAAACTGCTTAAAATTTCAAAGTTCAATGTCTCTTCTGATATGGAAGGCAATCTCTTAATTGTAACCCCTGTAAAATTAAAATAAAAAGGCAAATCATGTACTTTCAGCATAAAACATACAGTGGCACAGGATGTACATTACTTATCCAAATGGGAGAAAAGGGAAAATAGCGAGGAAGTCCTGGACTAAAGTAAGACTGAAAACCAACCATCTGGGCAACCTCCAAACTTTGAATCTCCATGTCTGATGTCAAAGCTGTTTTCAGATTTCAAACTCCTTTCAGCTATGTGGACTACAATAGCTTTCTTCTCTTGGGCTGTCTCCAGTCCCTGCAGTTATCCTGTGACTTTGGCACCTGCAGTGAAATCCAGGCCTCACGTTTGCTGCTTCACACAATGGCCTTGTGGGGATGCCCATGACACATGCCTGCCTTCACCAGCTTTCCTTAGCTGCTGAGAGATTCTACAGCCTCCTTTTTATATACTTGATTCTAATGTCAGAACCACATTGCTGACGCTGCCAGTGTAATAGAAGCTTATTATTTTGGACGATTTCATGGATCATCCAAGTCAGCTAGGAAAACTTTTAGAGTCTCAATATCACCTTCTTTTAACCACTTGCGCAGCTGTATTCTGATTTCTGGCATAATGACCTGTCCTCACAGTCTGGTAGAGCTCTGTTGGTGAGGATTCACTGTGTAGTCCTGTGTCACTTGTTCTAAGTTTGCAGTTCACAGAAGATAACTGTTTCTAGGTGATAGCCGCTGACCTACCAACTCAGCAAGTTCTTCCTACAGCTATTTCAACCACAGCCTGAAGAAAATGCAGCACCACTTTCTGCCACCCACCCCTCATAAATTTTCTGAATTTTTTCCTTTACTCTCCTTTTTTATTTTAATTTTGTGAGCATATTTGAGTGTGTATGATATATCTGTTCCTTGAAGCAAGAGATCAACACTAAATGGCCACTTGTATTTTTTTTTTAACCTTAATTTTTGAGACAATTTCTCTTCGCTGAACTTGGAGCTTGTTGAATTGGCTGGACTTATTTACTAAGGAGTACTGATATCTTTGTCCTCTCAAACTGGAGTTGCAGATGTGATTGCACATACTAGCTTTTATATTGATACTGGGATCTGAATTCAGATATTGTGTATATTTGAGCAAGCAGTGTACCTATTACACCATCTCCTTGGTCTCTTTTTTTGCTATTTAAAATATGTGATAAAATGGGCTGTCATTTAATCCTTTAATCCTAGTATTTAATGCCTTTAATCCTAGCACCCACAATGCAGAGGTAGGTGGATTTCTGATTTTGAGGCCATTCTGGTCTACAGATCAAGTTCAAGAATAGTCAGGGCTCCACAGAGAAACTGTCTCAAAAACAAAACAAAACAAAACAAAACAAAACAAAATACAGCCAATCAAACCACAGTTTGTCTCAAAAACAAAACAAAATACAGCCAATCAAACCATAGTCTGTCTCAAAAACAAAACAAAACAAAATACAACCAACCAACCAAAGAAACAAATGTGATGCTGAGGGTAGCATGAAGATTCCGATGGCATGTGGAACCTCTCTTCTCTGAGACAAGATAATGTGCCATAGGAGGTTGTTCAAGAAAATATTTTCAGCCTGGCGTGGTGGTGCACGCCTTTAATCCCAGCACTTGGGAGGCAGAGGCAGGTGGATCGCTGTGAGTTCAAGGCCAGCCCAGTCTACAAAGGAAGTCCAGGACAGCCAAGGCTACACAGAGAGACCCTGTCTCGAAAAACCAAAACCAACCAACCAAACAAGAAAATATTTTCATTCTAATAATATTTTCATTTGTTAAAATGACAATTTAAACACAGAGAACTAAATTGGACCATTATTTGATCTTTACAGTGTAGATAAATTAAAAATAATAAAGACAATTGAAACTTATAGTATTCATTAATTTCATGTATTTACTTAACGGTCAGGCCTCATTTTTGCCTAAATTATTAGTCTCTGGCAGATGATACTAGTTTCAATTTTGAAAATGATACGGTATTCCAAGTCACTGCAATCTTGATAGATGAAACTGACTGTTTACAATTTTCTTTTAACTTCTCTGTATCAGCACATGGCTATATGTTATCATAATTTTTAATCTTATGCTTTCTGAGAATATTAAATGTAATAAAAATATTTAATTGCTTTTTGTTCTCATCTTCATTTGAATCAAATCCCTCCCCCATGCACTACTAAAATCTTAAATATTCAGTAACATTTCTCTAATTGGACTTAGCCTATCTTTACTCTGCAGTGTTTTACAGTATTCATACTTAGAATGATATGATACTTTCAAATTCGGTGCTTTCAGATGTAAATGAAAAGGACAGTTGAGTAACTACACTTATTTATAGTGTTTTTCCAGCTGATTTTTAACCTAGTTTAAAATTTCTTACTCTTTTTGAAGCAGACAGATATTTGTATATGGAAAACCCTATAGAAACTTACTGTAAAACTTCCCTTAGCATGATTTCAACAGTTTATGGATCGAACCAATAAATGTCATTATCTCAACATGAGTGTAGTTAAGGCAAAAAAAGTATCTGGAGTCTACTCATCATATTTAAAATTTAAGTTTCAGTTATACTGTGTCATAATAACATAGATACATTTATGTTAGAAATTAGGATTTCAAAATAATGGGGATTTGTATCTTTATTTAAGCCAACACAAATTAACAACATTTTTCCTTTGAATGACCCAAACTACATTTTTTTCAACTGTATCTCTTATTGGCAATAGATTCCTTTCTCACATTATATCTCCTGGTTATGCTTTCCCTCCTTCTCCTCCTCCTAGCTTCTTCCTACCTTCCCTCCAGGCTGGATTTGCTCCTTTTCTGTCTCTCAAAAGAAAGAAAAACAGGATTCTAAGAGATAATAGTGAAACATAACAAAATAAAATATAATTAACATAAAACAAAAAGTATTACATTAGAGTTGTTCAAGAAAAACAGAAGGAAAAGAGGCCCCAGGAGAAGGCACAAGAATAAAACACCCACTTCTACACATACTCAGGAATTACATGAGAACACTAAACTGGAAGTGATAGTACATATGCAAAGGGCCTGATAAAGAACCATGCAGGCCGTGTGCACGCTACCTCACTCTCTGTGAGTTGAGTTCCCATGAGATTAGACCATGCTGATTTAGAGAGCCATGTCTTCTCGCTGTCCTCCATCCCCCTGGCTCTTACACTTGTTCTGCCTTCTCTTCTGAGGGAGCTTTGTTTGTTGGTTGGTTTTTTGGTTTTGGGTTTTTTTGTTGTTGTTGTTGTTTGTTGGTTGGTTTTATTTTGTTTTGTCCTGAGAAGAGGGATTTGATGGAGACAGCCCATTTAGGGCTGAGTGATCCAAGGTCTTTCACTCTCTGCATAATGTCTGACTGTGGATCTCTTTCTTTGTTTCTGCTACAGGAGGAAGTTTCTCTGTTGATGTCTGATCAAGCTGTTGATCTGTGAGCATAGCAGAATTAGTCTTGAAGAGTTACTTATTGCTACTTTCTTTTTTAGAGGAGTAGTATTTGCTTTTACCCTAGGTCCCTGGTTCTTGGTCACCTAAGTAGTGTTGGGGATTGGTTCCATCTCATGGAGTGGACCTTAAGTCAAACCAGGTATTAGTTACTCCCTCAAGGTTTGTGCCACCATTTTATCTTACAGGCAGAACCCCATTGTAGATCAAAGGGTTTGGGGTTCGTTGGTGTTTACATTTCTCTTTTGGTAGTGTGCAGAACATCCTCCTCTATCGAAGATGCTGGATTGTAGGGGTGGCTATTGCCTTTGTAACAGCCTGGGTTGTTTGGAGATTCCCATGGGGCCCGGTGGCCATCAATTCAGTTAGATGTAACCCAATTCCTATACTGAAAGCTTCATTTGGTGATAAGAGATGAGCCCAACTATTTTAATTGCATTACGAAGTCAATTTACAAAGTTGTTTACCAATTGATAAAAATCCAATAGTATGTAAATTTCATACATCTGTAGCCACAAGAATTGGTGAATTGCATCTGTAAACTATTATATGTTGTAAATTATCGTATAACCTTGAATGTGTATACTGTATAGTTGTGTGTAATTTATATACATATTTAAATCATATATGCTGAGTTAAAATATTCAGGTCACTTTGTACACTAGGTTTTGAAATACCTTTATAATCAGAATTGTATTCTAAAAATTGTCTTACATTTGTTAGTTAAATTTATTTTCAAACAAAGGGAAATTTAGTATCCTAAAACACAATGCAGTATTTGTATTACATGAACACTTAAACTTGTGTAGTTTACCTTAGTGTGTGTGTGTGTGTGTGTGTGTGTGTGTGTGTGTGTGTGTGTGTCTGCCTGTCTGTGTGATTGGAAATCAGTCTATGTAGACTTGTTTCATTTATTGCTGGTTATCTGACAACTTGTTTTCCAAATTATAACAACTAAAATGTCATATTAAACTCTCTTGCACCCTCTGTTGTTATTTTTGGGGAACACTACAATATGTTTCAAGATTATATTGTGATTACACTTATTTCCTTCCCTTTTAAAATTAAAACTTTACTATATTTAAAAGCAAATTAGCATCAGTAATAGAGTAACATTTGCTTGTAGTTTTTATTTGGTGTTTTCTTATTCTATAGAAATGCTTTTAGCATGTCACAGTTGAAATGAAAGATGAGTTTTCTGCTGTCTATGATTCCTCCTGGTTATCAGTTATGAGCCCCTCCAAATGTTTCTCATAAATAAAAATTCATACAGGACAGAATATATTGAATGTACAATTTTCCAGAATTACAAACTCTGAATTTTTGTAAACTTTTCAAAAAGTAATTTCCTCCAAAATAAAAATCTAAAGAATCTGTATTAAAATTGAGAATTTATAACTGTAAGGAACAGATGTTTCAATAAACATTTGCTATAATTTTTTAACTATAGGCTCGAAAGGATAAAGCAGTTTTTCTACTTCAAAACTTCATTGCCTTTTCTTCATAAAACAAACTCTAAAAATTTTCAAAAATATTGCTAGTGAAACAGTTACACACCTTACTTAGTATGTTTTTTAAAAGGAAAATCTGCTTTTTGTTTCCTTATTACAGTCGTTCACATCATGAAGTTACAGTTAATGTGTCCTTTTCACTGGTGACAATTACAAACTATAGAAAATATACACAAATCTTTGCAATACCTTATGATAAAATATAGCTGTTGAGAAAGAAAGAAAGAGAGAGCGAGCTAGGCATGGCATTGAGTTGTAGGCTTTCAGACCTGACAGAGGGAGGAGCCTCATCTACACAGCCAGTTCCAGGCCAACCTGAGCTCTATACTGAGACATTCAAAAAACAAAACTACAGACAAAACAAACAAAAGCCTCATAACTTTTCTTATTTGAATGATTTCTTTTTTTTTTTTGATCTTATAAAATCCTACTTAAATGAGCAAGAATTCTGTAGATGATATTTTTTAATTAACATAATCTTTAGTTTTAAGGAATAAAGAGAACTCTGATTTTCAGTGTATATCATAATACTTGTTCTGTACTGGTTATCGAGCGCCACACAGGAAGTGTCTGTAAGCTTTTGAAGAGCATGTGCTACAGGAAATTTCTGTTTAGTGAACTGAGATACTGTTCATTCTGTCTTTTCAGATTATGATCATACCCTTATTTTTAATGAAAATAATATCTTCTCTGTTTAACCTCATCTATGTATTCAAAGAATTAGCATAGATACTATAGTAATTGTAAACTTCAAAAATTTGTGTGTCACCATTTCTGAATGCTGAAATCTATTTTATGTTTTAAATTACCAAGTGATCAGAAACAGTTTGGAAAGATAACTTGAAAAAAAGAAATACATTAAAATGTTCAGCAAAGGAACTGGATCTATCTCTGAACATGTGAATAATGCTGATCATACCTGCAAAGTCTTAGGTAGAATTAGTATTCTTAAGTTAAGGAACACAAGGCTGCCATACAATGTATGTTTCTGATCTCTGTAGCCACTTAATCCATGGCATAATTATGGAATCAAAGTACCTAGTATAATATACAAAAAATTTAATCTCATTTTGAAACTGAAATCTTTATAGTTACTTTTGATATGACCATGTCTACTGTTACAATCTCCAGTAAAAGCTTATATATTTCATAATAGGTCAAAATTATAAGTTAAAATTGGATAAATAATTAAAAATTATTAAGCTTTAAATATAAAACGATGTTGAAAGTTACCTTGTCAGAATTAGAAGTATATAATTTGCTTTGTGGGAGAAATTACATATTTAATACTGTACTGCTTAATAAAAACCATTTTTTTCTTTTTCTTGTTCTTTTTTTTTTTTTTTTTTTTGTCCGAAACAGGGTTTCTCTGTGTAGCCTTAGCTGTCCTAACCTCACCTTGTAGGCCAGACTGGCTTCAAACTCAGAGACTCTCGTGCCTCAGCCTCCCAAGTGCTGGGATTAAAGGCATGTGCCACCACTGCCTGGCAAAAACAGTATTTTAAAATATATATTTAATGAAGTTAACTATCAAATTCCTAACTATAAGAATTTTTTACAGTTGGGTATTGCTAAGCTTTTAACATAGTTAAATTTTTTATTTTCTTGTTTAGTATTGAACTTCATACATATTTATTTCTAGATTTAACTTCACAAAAATTCTTATTTTTTAAGTGAAAACAATTTTATTACAGAAAACACACACATGTCTTTTGGTGAAATTTCTTTCAGTGTTTCATATTGCTGAGGCTTTTTTTTTTAACAGTTTAAACATAACATTAAACAGTTAAAAACATATTTGGAAGAAATGTTAAGACATACTGGAAGGTTCCTTGACATGCCTTCTGCATCACCGTTTCCCTTTGCTGTGCTTTCTTTCACCTGTCTGCTGAGAAGATTGCTAGGTAGTAGAACAGCTTTGAGCTCTGGTCTCTCTTCTGTCTTCTTGCCTGAACTATTGGGTAGAAAAGGGCTCTGCTCTCTAACCGAGATTGCCTTTGTTCAGAAATAGCAGCATGCAGTTAAGTGGGTTACAAATGTCTATGTTTCTGTGATTCATTAAAAAAAACAAACCTCATCATATTCTACTTTTCCTGTTAGCAGTTCCTTTGGCAGTGTCCTATTGGTTTGTGTGTTGCCCTCCACATGAGTGTCTAACTCAGAAGCTCTAAGCACAGAAGACAGCTGGGAAGATAGGAGGGAGTGATGTGTGTCTGTGCTTCTGAGAGTTTTCACTGGCACACTACGTAGATCTGGTACACGAAGCTTTTTAACTGAAATACTCAGTTGTGCGATTTCTTTTATTTCAGTGTTTTTCTTTTTGTCTCTAGGAGATTCAAGTCAAAATGGAAGAAGAGCAAATTCGACCTTAGACTCTGAAGGGACCTTTAATTCATATACGTAAGTGACAGTTACATGTACACACAGCTTTACAAGGTAACACAGAAGACATACTTTTTATAGAATTGTAGTTGCAAAATAGCAAGAAATTAAAATGATGCCTTACAAATGTCACATGGATAAAGGACATTGTAGTACACGACAGTCCATAAGCTTAAAACACAAGAGAAACATGTCATTCTAAATTCTTAAATATATATTTTAATTTTTTGTTTGTTAATGGTTCCATTTCAACTTAGATTTTGATTAAGTAAATGTTTATTAATTTTGTACTTTATTGTATGAAAATCAAAGAAAAAGATTAAATATTTCTAGTAATATTTGTATAATGAATCAAAGAATTTAAATTCTGATTTTTCCTTGTAGTAAAACCCATGCAAAATCAGTACTTGTGTATTTAAGCATTATAAATGGAATAAGATAAATGAAGAAGGGCTTTAATTGATATGCGTCTTTCTGATGTTATTCATTAAGTCTAATACTGTGCACCAACTCTTTGGAACGTGCACCGGAGAACACTGTACAATTGGCAACACACTTGCATACTGAGCTTTCATAGAAAGATTCTGAATTTACACTGTCATCTTTTAATGCCTTTATTTGTGTACTTACTCCATTTCCTTCATTAGAAGTACATCATTTATCTCTTCAGATTACAGGCACACTGTTAGCTGAGGGCCTTATATATAGTAGGCACTTGTAGGAATGTTGTGAATAATACTAATATTACAATCTGTTTATGAGCCCCTGAAGTCATATGACAATTTAAATGTTTGATAATCTCTTTGTATAGTAGTTGGAGTTTGTGTAAATTATCAGCCGGTCAGTTGTCACTGATAGTACAAAAGGCTTCTGTTTCCATGGTGCTATAGAGCGACATCAGTGCAGCTGGAAGATCACACTGCCACCGTATTTTCATTGTACCCGTACTACCTTTAAATGCTGCAGTTCTGCAATTCCTGCTTCTAGCTTTAAAGTATAATGCAACACTTGAATTAATAACTGTTAAAATCACTAATTGGACGTGTCACAGCTGATCAGAATAACCACCAAATGTAAATATAAAGGGAAATTAATTACCCACAATTTGGCATCCAACTGAGGAA
Source organism: Acomys minous (assembly GCF_964271855.1). Taxonomy (NCBI): domain Eukaryota; kingdom Metazoa; phylum Chordata; class Mammalia; order Rodentia; family Muridae; genus Acomys; species Acomys minous. Next base: position 82,931,103 of record NC_140495.1, on the reverse strand, counting down.
TATTCGTATAAGTGCAATATATGGTTATGATATAATTTTAAGCAAATATTCAATAAAAACAAATGAAAATAAGATATTGAAAAGGCTAGTCATCTCTTATCTGCATACATCTTATTGATAAGTGTTATAAATACATTCATATTTTAACTCATATGGTAAAAAGGATGTTTTAATTTAAAGATAGTATTGTTTTATAGTTTATTCTGTCCTTGACTAGTTTAGAGTTTAAATATCTCACTGAATGATAATTTTGTTTTGAAAATGAGCTATCATTGCAACTTACTGCACAGTGAATACTTCTGTTAACTAAATATTTTTAATTAGTGCCTCTCATTGTTATAATATTAAGACATTAATGTATTGTCATTTAAAAGTACAAGGTAAAGATCAAGTAGTATAGTATATTAAAGTAGTTTTTGATATTTAGCAAATGCTGCTATTAAATGGTATTAGAGTTTTTAAGGTGCGAAATTAGGATTTACTTTTACCCTGTAGGCAATAGCTTTTATATGTAAATAACTTATTTTTGAGTTTGACATTTAGGTTAAATGCAGAATTCATTGAAACACAGCTCTACGGTATATTTCTATATTGATTTTAACTGACTAAAACCAAAACTTCTTGCAGAATCACACTACAGTAGTCACAGACTCTTCAGTAAAATTTACTTTTGAAAATGTGAATTTCTGTTATCATTATAGTTCTTTATCAGAAAATATATATCTTTAGACTTTCAAAACAATATTTTATATAACAATGTTACCTTCTCTAAACTGCCTCAGAAATCTTTTTTGTTCTTTTTATTTATTTACTTATTTATTTATTTATTTTTGTTTTGAGACAGGGTCTCTGGAACTCACAGAGACCGTACTGTTGGAACTTAAGAGCCAATCGTTTATTTCTTCAGGTTACATACCTCCTTAGTGCTGGTATTAAACGCGTGCTCCAACCACATTGATCTGTATAGCCAAGACAGTTGTTACCTTGAGCCTATCACAAGCATTCTCATGCTGGTTTCTAGGAAAATACAACTGTAGAATGGCTTTGTAATTTCTTTTTTGTGTTTTTGTTTTTGTTTTTTGTTTTTGGTGTTTTTTTTGGTTTGTTTGTTTGGTTTTGGCTATGTAATTTTTAACATGTCAATTTCCCACATGTTTTTAAAATGAAAGCTCATAGAAGATTGTAGTACAAAGCCATAGAATAATAATGATAACAGTATCTTATTATTATCATCATCATCATCATCATCATCATCATTTTATAATCATCCCTGCTAGCTGTTAACATTTTGTTTTAGTTTTCATCAGTGAGAACCTGTTCATTTTTATGGCATCAGTTTTATATTGGGCACCTTAATCTTTTGAGTATTTGTTTTTTCACTCCAGGCTTGGACAGCCTAGACAGGATCTCTACACTGAGCTATATCTCCAGCATGCATTGACTTTCATTTTGAGACAAGGTCCCATTCTGTTACCTCAGCTGACCTTAAGCTTCTTATGTTCCTTCTCCATGTTCCTATGTAGCTGAAATTCCAGGCCTGATATAGCATATTTAGTTATAATTTCTCTCTTTGTTACTGAACTATTGTAGATTAAATTGCCAAGTTTCAAGAGTTCATAGTTTATGGGGTTTGTTGGTTTACTTTAATTGTATTTTGGATGAGCTAAGAATTGGAAATGCATGATGACATTAGACAAGTATTACCCTCTGGCACACTTTGAAATGATGATACTGTAGTTGATATGAGAAATGCCAAGTAGTAAATGGTGAGTATTAATTGCTCTTAAGTTCCAACACATGTCGTTGTCAGCATTGTCATCATCTTGAAGCTTTTGGTATTGGTCATACAATGGGAAAATAACTTCTCCTTTTGTGGTCTTATTTGAAGCTGGATCTCTGTATGTAGTCCTGGCTGACTCTGAACTCTCTATGTAGATCAGGCGTGAGCTCTCAGTGGACTGCCTGCCTCTGCCTCTGGGCTGCTGGGATTAAAGCCTTGTACAAATGGTATATACTCACTTATATCTGCATACTAGCCCAAGGGGCATGTCCCATGAAAGCCTTCACTTACCAGGAAACTGGGACAGAGGGGAGGACATCCTATTGGGACTCTAGATGAGAGAAGCATGGGAGAATAGCAAAGTAGAAGGATCCAGAGGGTCCTAGAAACCTACAAGTAGAACATTATGATAGGCAGATTTGGTCCCAGGGGTCCCACTCAAACTAAGGCACCAGCCAAGGACAATACAGGCTGTAAACTTCAAACCCCTACCCAGATCTAGCCAATGGACAGGACATTTTCCACATTTGAGTGGAGAGTGGGGTATGACTTTCTCACGTACTCTGGTGCCTCATATTTGACCATGTCCCCTGGAGGGGGAGACCTGGTGGCACTCAGAGGAAGGATAGCAGGCTACCAAGAAGAGACTTGATACCCTATGAGCATATACAGGGGGAGGAAGTCCCCCTCAGGCACAGTCATAGGGGAGGGGAGTAAGGGGAAAATGGGAGGGAGGGAAGAATGGGAGGATACAAGGGATGGGATAACCATTGAGATGTAACAAGAATAAATTAATAAAAAAATTTCTTAAAAGACTTGTAACACCATACCCAATTTAAAAGGAATCTTGAATCTCAATCAGCCTCTGAGAAGGTGTTTTCCATTCCCTTTGTGTAACAAATTCTACAACTATAAAAGGTGCAGAGGAATTGTTGCTCTATTAAAATCACAGGTTAATATCTGGTACTTGAACAAGAATGTTTTGAAATTTAAAAATCAGAAGAACCTAAGTGTAGGCTTTGTATACCCAGTACTTATGTAGATGTTTTAAAAAAAATACCTACATTTTATTTGACATTTGTATCTTCACATAGTTTTCCTTCTTTCACTAAAATAATTAGCTCAAGAAAAATTATTATGAAATGCATTGTTTTACACTTTTGATTAAATTTTGAGTATATATCTCCTAACCATTGCAAACGGAAATGTTCTATAAATTGAGAGGACATTATTGATTTTATAGTCCATATTTTACACAGTTGAAATATCATTGTTAATGCCTTCTGTCAGGTGTTGATCTTTATTTCTTGTGCAACCATTGAAACAGAATTTTGTAGGATATGGGAAATGATAGTTTCTGTAAGTTCAGAGGAAGATGCTTACCATGATAGAGAAGAGCCTCCTTGAAAAAGAGATGTTTTGTCTCTACCATACCCCTCTTTCCAAGGGCAGCTGACCTTCTCTGTGCCAAAAGGAGCATGCCCATTATCAGCACATATATGAGTACAGACTATTTCATTAACCTGTTTAACTGTACTACCAGCAGCTTGCATGAGTTAAATTATTGTATTAGCTGATATAACCGTGACCTATGAAATAAATAGGTGAACATTTTAGAACTTTATTACTATATCTTTTTTAAGAAATAAATTGTTTTTCTCTAAAAATCCAGTGTGTGTGTGTGTGTGTGTGTGTGTGTGTGTGTGTATTTTAGACTATTATGATATAATTCCAATGTAGAAAAGAACTCCATTTTTACCTCATTTATCAGTAAGACCAAATGTTGTTTATAAAGCCAGAAACCTATGGTAAAGTTAGCTTACCAGCCAATTTATTTAGAGAAAATTCAGACCAGTTACTTCTTATTCTCTTTGGAACTGAACATATTGCTTAATTTTCATTCATCATCTTGTATTTTACAAATTGCATAGGGTAGAATGTAAGTCATTGTGACTTGTTTTTAAATCATCATGTTCATTATCTTTGGTTCTCATTTTCCGTATTCCATATATACAGTAGTAAGTCCTCAAATGTATTACTATTCCTGTTCAATTTTATCTAGCCCCATTTGTGAGTTTATTTTCTTAAGCTGTGCCATTTAGGAAAGTGTACAACTGATATTTTCTCTGGGCTTTGACAATTGAATAATTTCTCAGAAATCATTTTTAAGTGCAATGTTACAGACTTTAGTAGACATAGAAAATATTGAAATCCAATTAATGTTCAGTTACTAGTTGTATCCGCTAAACAGACGGTTATAATGATTTTTTAAAAATCATTGATTTAAAAAAAAAATTAAAGCCTTGTTCTGAGGATTTCTTGTCTCAATGTTATATAAATTCTGCTTCCCAATTGTCCCCTTGTATGCCAGTAAAGCAGCTTATAGCCAATCACGGAACAGGCAAGAGAATGGGGCCGGACTTCCTGCCAGCCAGGAGAGGAGGAGTTAGAAGGAGTAGAGTATTCAGCAGGGCACTCAGCCACAGGTGAGGCACAGGAGAGGTGAAGAAAGAAAGAAAAAGCAAGTAATTTGGGGATTTGAATAACATAGAGGGCTAAGGACAAAATTAAAGATTGTATTGTAAAGCCTTACAAACAAATATGAAAGAATCTCAATTATTTCCATGATAGCTGGGTTAAGAAATAAACAAAGAGAAACAACTATACTTCATAAAAAATAACTTCAGAAACAATCTCTAAATTCTTTAGAATGTACAGTTGACTTAGGAAATCAAATTTGAGATGACCCACAGACCAAATATTACCACTTGATCTCCACTACTATTCAATATGTGAGTTTAAGTAAGGTAAACATATTCTGGTTTCTAATTACTCCATGTTTACATTTGAATTTTAAGCAGCAACTATACCGCATAAGGAGCATAGGTATGAATTAAGTGTGTGGAACCTGGTCACTAGCATCCATCAGTGACGTTGTTAGGATTTCAGCTTTCCTTCCTTTTTCTTAATTTCTTTTATGATCTAATCATTCTTCTTTTATGAAGTCAGTCTTTGTCTCACGAAAAAAGGCCTATGTGTCTATATTAAAGATAAATTAGTATTTTAAGAATCATATTTACACATAGTAACCCATAGTCTAAATGGGAAGGGATTTTTAAAATCTTATGCTTACCATCAATATTTAAAATTATATTTTCATCTGTTTCCCTGTCTTTTCAAGATGTGCCATACGCTTCAGAGTCACAGTGTAATTCCAGACCATAAAATGTAAGACTTTTTCATTTCCTGGAACTAGTGTCAGATCTTTTGTCCTTCTTTCCATACTTGAGACCACCTTTGAAACAAGGAGAAAAAAATCACAATTATATAATTAATGTCTTCTTAGTGGGGATGTTATTGTTGTGGTGGTGATTGTTGGTCTTTGTGGTTTCTGTTGTGTCTTTTGAAACAGTGTCCCTTTGTCCCTCTGAGCAGCATGGACATCACTGTGTAGACCATATAGGCCTCCAGCTTGCAGCTTCTGTTACCTCTGAGTTTCAAGATGTTTTTATTTTATGTTATTTGAAATGATCTCTATTTGTGTCTAGCTATAATATATTCTCTCTCTGAACTAATTATTGATCAATGTGGCTTTGAAAATATGTTAGTTCCTTTTTTTTCCTTCAGGCCTATTTTACTATCAGGAGGCAGGCTTTAGGTTTCTTTATTTAAACACAATCAGCTGTAAGTCCCTTTATATAAGCCTATGTAAACGCTTATGTTTGAAAAGACCAGCATTAATTTGAAACCAGGGAGTAAGTCATACAGTGTCCTTGTATACCTAGAGTCCCTTCCCTTGGCTACATTACCTCAGCTGAACACCTGCTCTAAGCCCTGCAGGTCCTGTTGGTATATATGCATGCTATAATGTAGAGGTATGTGATCTTAAAAAACAAAATCAACTAGTTATTTGATCAGTAATTTGAGGCATCTTACTTGAGGTGTAACTTGAGAAAATAATACTTAAAATTTGGGTTCAAGGTAGAAGTATAAATGTGTGAAAATTTAAAGTTGTTGACTAGCAAAAATCTACTGCGTTAGACCTAGAGACAGATTTTTGTTACTTGGATCCTCTCTTTACTCTCAGTCTTTCCAGTCTAACTATAGGCTGGACGGGATCATTGGTTCCATGCAAGAGGTTTAGCAGAGGGTGCGTGTGGGGTTAAATAATCAACATAGTGATCCATCCCTCTTATATGCCACCTGGCTGCTGATGGGACTTAAAGAAGGGATTCCATTTTTTCTGTTTCTACACCCATAGATGACATTTTAACCATAACGTAATACAAAAGGTTAATTGCTACCACCAACCAACAAAAACATATCTTGATTTCCTTTATATACTAAGCCAAAAGCTTTGCTTTCTAACTTAGATTGTTGGAATAATTGAATTTCTAGCTTCCGTACTCTTTTATCTGTGTAGTCACTATTAAGGAAAAAGAGGGGCCCTTGATTAAAAAAGCATCAGGATACCAAAACAGTTAAACTAACCACAGAGCTCAGTGACTAGTGGATGTGTAGCAGATTTGATGAAGAGGCACAGGACAGAGTAGTGATTGGATTTGGATTGGATGGCACAAAATACTGTGAGATTACATTACTCATTATTTTGTGGTATAACATGGGTTATTTTGTGAGTTTTCCATTTAACACTTTCAGAGTACCTGTACGCTGTGGTGCCTGAAACTATGAACAGTGAAACTGCAAGTAAGGGGATTAAAGACTATTAATGTATGCCCTTATGGAAGCTGGTAGCTCTTGCCAAGCAAAATAGTTCTGAGAGCGGCTGAAGAAATGATTGAGTGTTTAAGGGTGCTCTGCTCTCAGAGAGGGCGTGGTTCAGTTCCCAGCACTTCACAACCACCTGTCACTCCAGTTCCAGGGGATCCAGTATCTTCCGGTCTCCATACACTATTTATTCACCATGTAGTTCACAAATGTACATGAAGGCGAACACTGATCCATATAAAATAAATTTTTTTAAAATCTTTAAAAATAGGCATAAGGGAAATCCACTAAAAATAAATAGAATGGAGAAAAGGGGGGTGAACAAGAACAAAGTATAACAATACATATGCATGAAAATCACAGTTAAACCCATTTATTTTCATCCTAAGAAAGTTAACTTAGAAAATGTTGTATATAAACATGTAAACAGACTGTTACTTATGCAGAGACACACAATCAACATCCAGACAAAAATTACACTTGGATCTTGGGAATGTTTTGGTAATCTTAGCATTTTTCTGTTAAGAGAAGAAATTATTACTATGATTTATATTTTACCATGCCAGACACCTTGGCTATCACCATATTTATGTGTGTGTTTTAAATTTTTATTTTATGCCAGCTTTAGTGGTGCATATCTTCAATTCTAGCAATGAGAAGACAGAGGCAGGAGGATCCCATTGAGTACGAGGGCCAAGCTGATCTACATAATGAGTTCCAGAACATCTGGAGTTACATATACCTTGTCTCAAAAAAAAACCCAAAAAACAATTTGTTAATTTTTTTGCAAACATACTATTTGCATATTTTTTAAAACCCTCAATGCATGTTCCAAAATTTTAGCCTGGTTTGTGTGCCAACTATGCCCAAAAGTTACAAATTGAGATGCTCAGCCAGCAAATCCTGCCCCATTATTCCAAAGTTCCAAGGCTTGCAAAGTCTGAAATCTTTCTATGCAGTGCTCTTCATCTGTACGTGATGGAGGTTCTCACTGTCCTTCACGGAAAGGTGTTTTGGGTTTCATAGGCCATATGAAGTTGTTTCCCAGGGATACTAATGCAAACTAATGTAAATGTATCATTGACCTCATATTAAAGTTATTTTATCACATGGCTCATTTATCATTTTAAACTATACTTTTTTGGTTCTTTTTAAATTTGTTGTTGAATTTGGTTTTGTTTGGGTTTATGACACAGATCTTAAGTATAGTTCCTTTCAGCATTGACCATTTGATTACCTAATAAACACAGCATAGTCATTATGGAGCAAGGGAAGGTAGTAGTCGCAGAACAGCCTTGGACTAGGTGCTGCACTGTAGATAGAAGAGAGGAAAAGGACACATCCATGTCTCATAGCATCTTTCATTTAGGAGGATTGTATACAATGTTGTAACATCACTTACATATCTGTTTAACCACACGTACTATTTAAATTTTGATGCCATTTAAGTATTATTTTCTCTCTTCTTTTATGCTGTGTGAGTTTGTGTCATATGAATTTTTGTCTGATATCCCTTGAACCTTAATAGTTGCTGGTTTTAAAATTGAATGGCTGTATGATTGTATTCTTAAAACACTCTGAGCCTCATGATGCCATTTAAATTAATTGAAACAAAATATGTAGTTCTTCAGTTTTACTAATCATACTTTAGTTGCTTGATTGAAAAACGTAATTGTTGTCATGGTGGAAAGTGAAATACCAATAATTTCTTTCACTTTGCAGATTCAGTTGGATAGTGCCCACCAAGAGGTTGTCAAGTAGATAGTAGGCTTATTGTAGTTAGTCTTCCTCATAGTTTTCTCCTCCTCCTCCTCCGTTCCTACTCTCCTTCCCTTGCTTCTTCTCTCCCCCTCCTCCTCTTCTTTTTTTCTTCAAGACAGGGTAGTATAGCTTAGTTATTGTTCTATTGCTGTGAAGAGACACTGTGATCATGACGCTCTTATAATTGGGGATTGCCTATAATTTCAGAGGTTTAGTCCATTATCATGGTGAGGTCTTGGTGGCCTTCAGGCTGATATATTACTTGAGAAGTAGCTAAAGATTTCTACAATCAGATCTTCAGGGAACTGGAAGAAAAGAAAGCCACTAGGCCTGGCTTGGGCCCTTGTAATATCAAAGCCCACTCCGACGACAGATTTCCTCCAACAGGGCCCTCTTGCTAATCCTTTCAAATAGCACCACTCCTTGATGCCTAAGCATAAAATCTATGAGCCTATGAGGGCCATTCTTATATAAGGTACCAGACAGGGTGTGTCTGCGTGGTCCTGGCACTCTCTGTGTCAACCAGGTTGGCCACAAACTCATAGTGATCCAGGTGCCTCTGCCTTCTGAGTGCTGAAGTTAAAGGCATGCACTCCCCTTCCTGGCTTATTGTAGTCTTATTGAATCAAGACACTTTAAGTACAACATTCATTGCTAATATGTGTTACCCTAGAAGCCATCCTACTCTTGGAAAGCATGTATGTCTTAACAGATATAAATTGCTTTTAAATAGCACATTAGATTTTGCTAAATATATATCCATTTCAAAGTTTATAGAAAATAATGTGTTTCTGATACTACACATATTTCTTTTACAGTATTTCTTGTATAGTGTGTGGTAAGCCAATCAGCCTTCCCTCCCTCCTCTCATTCTTTGCCTTTTCCTCTTCCCTCCCTCCTCCTGATTTTTAAACATTTTAATATTGCTTAGATTGCTCTTGACCTCACAAGACCCTCCATGTTTGGCTTCTTTTGATCATATTTTAAAAGTTATATATCAAACTCAAACAAGTTAATACAAGCGTTAAATAACTCAAGTTGAGTAAGAAGGCAGTTCAGGGCTGGAGAGATGGCTCACTGGTTGAGAGCACACTGGCTGCTCTTCCAGAAGACATGACAATTCACAACTGTCTACAACTCCTGTTCCCAGGGATTTGACGCCTTCTCACATACATGCAGGCAGAACACCAATGTACATAAAATAACATTTTTAAAAAGTTATTTTTTAAAAAGAGGGCAGTTCAGATTATAGAAATCACAGAATGTATTTTCCTTATGCATCAATTAAATATTTAAGAAACACCAATACACCATGAAATGCAAAGTTACTTCAGGTGGCCTCACAGAGATTGCCTAACATAAGAATCTTTTCCTTTGATTAAAGTAATGACTTTTATTACTATTTTGAATAAAACATATATATATAACATTTTTATAAAATTAGAAAGCTAATGCCACTTTTCTTGATTCCTCTTCTAAGAATATGATTAAATGGGTTTACCAATTTTAATATGATTTTGCATTTAGGATCACATAATTTATAGATAGATAGATAGATAATCTTTTAAAACTGTGGTATAGCTATGTATTTAGCTGTACTTTAACTCATTTCTTTATATTCTAGAGAATATAATATTGAGCTCAAGATTTTTAGTCTTCATTTCTTCCAAATCTGAATCATAATGCTTCAATAGATTTTAGCAAGTCTCCATGTGATGCACAAATCCTCACCTTTCTCTTAGTGGCACTTCACCTCAAAAAGCTGTGTCTTACCTAGATGTTTGATGAAATTATTTTGAGCTTTTGGGTAATTGTACATTCCATTTTATATGTATGTATGTATATATGTATGAGTGATAGGCCCTGATATTTCATTGCAGAGGGTAAAGGCTTGAAATAAGAGTAACTTCTAAAAAATTCCTGATAGAGGAAGCAAGAAGCCAATAGAGTTACTACTAATTGCCTTTTAGAGACTTAGAGTTCCCTCATTACCTGTGATTTAAGCTAAAAATGAGGTAATTATAGATAACATCAGTGTTTGTCTAGTTGATCTTGGCACCTGCAGTCCTAGTGTTGCAGGTTTCCATATCTGTTGCCACATTTTACAGTCTTAATGCTGACGTACTTAATTTATACTTTCCATATTTCTGTTGATTCTAAGTTAGATGATTCTTGTTCTCTTTGAATAGTATTTTCAAAATCATTCCCTTAAATGGTATTACATAGAGAACTGAAATTATAATACACTCCTTTGGCTAGTAGAAGTCCCTATTATATTTTTGTATAAATTAGAAACATATAAAATTCTTTTCCTTTTCCATTTGCTTAAGAAATATGATCATAAATGATAGGGCAAATTTTAAAATATCATTTTATATATTAGAAGTATGAAGTTGTGCTAACATTTTCATATCAGATTCCTTTCTCTTTGTGCTTCCTCAGTTTTATATCTTCAATCCTTCTCATAGTTTATCTTCACACTTACCTTTTATTCCATCACTTTTTATTGATCACAAGATGATGAGAGTTGGCAGATTTTCCTTGTCAACTACATGGCCATCTCTGAGGTCTCCTATTCCATGACTCTCTGTACATACAGAAGCCAGGGAATCTTCCTTCACTTTCTTTCCCACTTTCTGTTTCTTACAGGTCTGTTAGTAATATAACCTTTTTTTTTTTTTAACCCACCGAGCAGTTCCTGTGTCAATAGAGAACAAAATAAGTGCATATCCAAATGTTAGAGATTTCCAGTATTATACTCTTTGTATAATAGTCTGTATACTCTTTCCCCTTACCATAGTTGTTTGAGTTTTGTCTCCCCGCCCCCCCACACACATACTCTGCCTCTTTTTTGTTGTGTTGTATGCTGCTTGAATTTTTTATGTCACTCCTGGAGAGGCGTTGTTCACTTCTAGGTGTTATCTGAAAATCAGGTACACCCTGTCTATAGATCTGTTCTGTAGTTTATAATAATTAAATCGCTGGTTAAACTTTTCTTCTCTAAAATTTTGCTCATAGTTATGCAACACTTCAATTACAAAATTATTAAACAATAGATCTAGAAGGCACTGATTAGAAACTGCAGCCACATGCATAAGACCTGTACACATTCACACAAGGAGCCATTTGCAGTGAATGCCTGCCTGAGAGAGAAAAATCAGTTTTCTATAATGGAGTGATACTTGGTATATTAACCATACTCCTAGCAGGCCTCATGTTTAACAAAAGTTTGCCAACACAAAACTGACTCCGTGTTTTTGTCATTTGTTTTATTTTGTTCTCTTTTCTTTATGGGGTGTGTGTGTGTGCTGTGTGTGTGTGTGTGTGTGTGTGTGTGTGTGTGTGTGTGTGTGTACACACAAGTGCACATGAATGTACACATCGGGGGCTTTGGTTTTGGTTTAGACTTGAATGTTTTTAGAGAGAAAGACTATAAAATGGGATGGGCAGAGAGGATTTGTAGGGGAGGAGTTGGGAAAGAGGAAAGAATATGATTAAAATATGTGTGAAAATACATATTTAGAAATGTATGAAAAATTTTAAGAAGGTATGATACCAAATGTGGATAAATATTAGGAAATACATTAAAATATATAGTTGAAAGTAGATTATTTCTTTATAATCATTAGCTGGACTCATTCATTGAGTAGTTAAGAGTATTTTCCTAGGTTAGGTGTTGTGACACACACCTTTAATCCTAGAAATCATGAAGCAGAGATAGGTGGATCCATGTAAGTTTTAAGCCAGCCTAATCTACAACTGGAGTTCCAGGCTAGCCTGGGCTACTAAGTGAAACGCTTTGTCTAAACAAAAGAAAATAATGTCCATGTCAAAACCACTGCTGTAGGCTAACTATGGAACTAAGACTTATTAAAGGGACTTTCTAGTCTGTTGGCTTGGTTTGGAGTTTTTTGAGGAACACTTGGTACATACTTGGCCAGTTTTATTCACTCACAATAGTCTTTCAGGAGCACCTAGGTAATTTCAAGGTCTTATCAACACTTTATCAGGTTAATTCCAAGGCAGCCACAGCTAATCCGCTATTAGTGTTTGGTGCTGATTATTTTCGCAGATCTGGTGCCCGCAATGGTAGAGTCCTTGCCACTTGGTGGCACTAGTGCTTTTTTAAAAGGAGGACTTAAAGTCTAGGTCTCTACACCCAAGGCTTGGGGAACATCATAGAGAAGAGGACTTAAAGATTGTAATCCCAGAGAACCAGAATGTTTGCTGAAATATTGTGTCATGTATTATATATCTATCAGGGAAGCTTCCCCCATGAACTTGCAATGATATGGTTGCCTGAATAACTCATACACAGTGGCACCACTAGTTGTTACGCTATGCTGGATGGAGGCTATCAGTCTAACTCCCACTCCAGGTGAAACATCACGGGCAGACCATCAATGACTGCTGAGGGGGGTAGAGTATGTCGTCCCTAAGGACTGACCCACCAATCAGGTTGTCCACTACCAAGTGGTTAGCCTCAAAACCTATGCGTTTGAGCAGTACCATCTAAATAGTATTAGTAAGGTCTATTTCTGTATGTGTGTGTGTGTGTGTGTGTGTGTGTGTGTGTGTGTGTGTGTGTGTGTGTGTGTACACAATGGTATTAATGAAAAAGAAACCCACTTTCAGACATTTCAGAGGGAGTTGGGAGTCTGTGGGAGGGTTTAGAGGGAAGAGAGAGAAAGAGGAAATTGTGTGAATTCATTACTCATATATGATTTTTTTAAAGTAAAAAAAAAAAAGAATTCTTAACATTATGAGTACCAGGTCCTTCTTTCATGCTTGTAGTGGCACCACGCTGTTGTCATGCTCTGCCTGTACAGCGAGGGTTAGCTCCCATCCGAGGAGGGGACAGTGTGCTTTCTGCTCATTGACAGCATTCATTCCCCTTGTGCTGTCTGGATTATGTTGTCTTTTAGTTTACTTGTTCTAGAATGGTGCTTTTCCTAATTTACATTGTTTTTTTTCTCCTGTGAGTAATTTAATATTTATCAATATTTGTTTTCTCATTTTAAAAGAGGCTTTAAAGCCACAGAACCAAAGAGACTAGTTCCTATAGGGTCTAAAAGCTTTTTGCCTAAAATATTACAATTAGCATTTTAGCATTTGGGCCATTAATGCCATGTTTTGGCAGTACAGAGTATGTACAATACTCTGTGTACTTACATGTACATAGATATATATGTCTGAAAAATAGAATAAGATAATTTTCTGACTACTCTTCTTTTCTTTTTGCTAAATAAACTTAAAATCTCAAACAATAAATCTGTGGTATTTCTTGTTATTTTCCCCTAAAGCAGAATCAGTTTAGCTCTATCATTCTTATTTATGCTAACTTAAAAACTCATTTCATTTTTGTTCCGCTCCTCGGTAGTCTCTTAAGCTTTAGATAGATCAATTCTTTTAAGTAAAACTTCAGTAGTATGATTTTAAGTGTTTTATATTTGAACTTTTAATTATAATAAAACTATTTTTTCCATCCAAGAGCTTTGTTAACCTTACCATCATGAGTTTAAAATTTCATGTGTTTTCCATCCCCAACATCATACCTCAGTAGTAGCTCTGAGTGCTAAGCACCGAGTAGCTATGTCATACATCTCACTTTATAGTACAGTTTATTGGTCAGACACTACTCAGAAGAGACATTAGGTCATCTTCATGCCTCTGTTGTTAGAGCTTCATCAATTTGATATGTTATACCTTAGTTACAACTGCAAGAATAAATAAGCTTACATGATTGTAAATTTCAGAGATGTTTCCAATTAATTTGCCTCAGTCTCCTTTCTCTGCACCAGCCTGTAGTCAAGGAACAGGATCTTATTCATGATAACTAATAATTGTGTTTCATTATTAGGGAGCACATAATTTGACCTTAAAGCCTCCTTGACAGGGTGGCACTCAAGGCACTAGCAACATGTAATCTTTTGTAGGCTCTTCACTCCTGTGAATAGGAATTCATTTTGGAAGAGAGTGGAAATTTCTATTTCACACTTCTTTTTCTTGTCCAGAATTACTAAGTTTAATTTGGAATTCAAAATCTGTTCTTTTTCTTCAAAGGCCACAAGCTGAGATGTATTTCTCTAATGTGTGTGCTTCTTCATCTCATCTTTGAATATTACTAAGTAATTAAAAAATATGGGTATATGTGTGGAACTCTTTGAAAAGCACTTATTTATTATTTAACCCAGTGAATCCATTTAGTGCTGCCCATATGTGTATGGGCCTGGATTCATCTACTGAGGCATGAGTAATCTACCAGTGGCCACACTCTTAAAGAAAAGTGACTTATTAGTCAAGATTCTCTAGAATAGCAGAACATATAAGGAGAGGGAGGGAGAGAGGAAGGAAGGGAGGGAGAGAGAGAGAGAGAGAGAGAGAGAGAGAGAGAGAGAGAGAGAGAGAGAGAGAATGTATGTATGTGTGAATTGTATGTATGTGTGAATGTATGTATGTATGTATGTATACACACACACACATACACACAAACACAGAGAGGATTCTAATAAGTCCTCTATATCTATTTGTCTACCTATCTATCTATCTTTCACTCTATCTATCGAGAGGATTTATTAGAATGATTACAGACCCTAGGCCAATTACTTACTCCAACAATGACTGCCTATGAATGGGAAGGTCCCAGTCATTTAGTCCATGAGACTGATGTCTGAGCTAATCTTTAGTATGTGCTGGAATCCAAAAGTCGGCTCAGAAGCCAGGACAGGAATAGGCTTGCTAGGGAAGTGAGAGTACACAGGCCCAGAGAAGTTTTCTCCAGTGTCTTTTGTAGTGGCAGAAGGCACAGCCCAGATTAGAGGTGATCCTCCCAACTCAAACGATCTGAATAAAAAATGTGTCCTCCCAACTCAGAGATCTGGACTAGAAGTGGATCTTCCCACTTTAAATAAGCAAAAGTCCCTCACAGGTGTGTGCTCCATTTTTCTCCAAGCAACCATCAACTGCAAAGCTCCTCAGCTAGGGCGGGGCAGCTCCGGAGCCCCTCCCCACTCCATGTTGGAATTTTAACTGACTTGATCTTGTGTAGGACTTGTGTAGATAACCTCTGCTGCTGTGAAGTCATGTGTTCAATGCCATCATTCTGCTTTTAAAAATAATATTGTCCCGTGCAGTGGACTGAAATGTGTGCTTATGCCACTGAAAAAACCCGCCAAGCTATATCCCCAGTCCTTATAACAGTTTCTCAAGATACTGTGTCTTTTCTCAACATGCATGTAATCTGACCAGTGACATCCTTTTGTTTCTGAGGTGTCAATAGCTTTCTTCTTTAAGATATCTTTCTTCAGAGATTGTGTCTGGGATTTTGGGTTTGACAATGAATTTTACATCTTACATCATTTATTATTGAATTTAAGAGTGATTTCATGAGGCTGATCTCAGTGGCCTTAACTGTTAACAAATAACTCTTAATGTTTAGTTGGGTGCTAGATGATGAGAATGTGGATTTAATTCCTTTAGTCTACCTCAGTAAATGGTTTGGGACAATTAATTTTCAATTGTTTCCCAGTAGAGCAGATTTCCTTGTATATTAATGAGGCACAGGTGTTGGGCCCCTGGTGTCTGCAAGCCTGGGAGGCATGTTTCAGTTGTTTGTCTTCTCAGCCATAGGTACTGCAAAGTATTCAAGCTTGCCTTTAACAGTTTTTACACTGAGGTTTTTGAATTTTTTAAATGTTTTCTTGAATGTTCATGCACCTGTTAACATTTTCACACTGACCATGCAGAAAGAAGTTGTGGTGATTTCAATAGAAAAGGGTATGCATGGTTTAAAAAAGTGGTATTTGGTTATTTTTAACTGTCCAAACTAGCAGGAAACAAAAACAGTCTTAATCAACGAGTTACTTTATGTGAAAAATCAGTGTAACGAACAGGCAACTTCTTAGTTACAAAATGTTGAAACAGGTCTATTTTTGTTAACATATAAATATGTCATCTATTATTATTAAGACTCATTTTTCTTAAATATTTACTGAACCACACTACCAGTGTTCTAGAGGAAATGGAATAGCCTCCGTAGACATTACAAAATTCGACACTAGGATAATTATAGAGATCTACATATTCATTAAATTTACAGAAGAACTGTGTCCAAAAAGACAGCCATTCGTTCAGATACAGAACACCACTAAATATATACATTTTAAAAGTTAAATTTCTTAGGCTATTTAAAATGAGTTTCCTGTAGCACTCCTCTGGTAGTAGAGGATTTTAACAAAAGGACATCCCTGGTCTGGTTTCTTTCCTACAGGAAAGAATGGGAAGACCTGTTTGTAAACAACAATTACTTGGCAACAATAAGACAGAAGGGGATTAATGGGCAGCTGAGAAGCAGCAGGTTCCGCAGCATTTGCTGGAAGGTAAGAAGAAAATATTTATTTACAGTTTGTGGTTACAGTATATCAACACATTACCTGATGCCCTGGAAGATTACCCACACAGGGATCACTGAATTTTCCAGGATGTTTCTCTTCAATTTTTTTTAATCCATTCATGTTTATCTTTCATAGGACATTTATTAATAAGGTTGAGCTACCTGAGTAAGTGGAGTTAGTAAATGAATTATTTGAAGTAACTCTTTGCATCTCCTTTAATGGTGAACATTTCAGGGCAGCACTATAAATTTCCTGGAAGAAGCTGTTCAGATTTTTTTGGGCAGGAGGGGTGCAAGGGTTAAGCTTGTGGTCCCTGCTGTGTGAGCTGTGTCCTTTAGTCATGCTCCTCTTGTCTTCCTAAAAGGTGCATGGAAAAGACTGCATATTCCTTTGTTAGAGATACAAAATGGAGGGCAACCAGGAGAGTAGAAGGAAATTGGGTCATTCTCCTTCAGAGAGGAAGGGTCATTGGTTACCAAAACTGGTAATGATGATCTGCAGTTATCATTTTAATTGCTTTGAAAAATTAGCACATTTTGTTCTCTAAAATGAATGAATTTGGATGTGGACTTTCAAAAAAAATGACCTCTATCAGTACTTTTAAGGTTATCAGCATAAGTCGAGCATACAGAGTCTGTGCAAATCAAAACAATATAAGAAATACATGATGTATTATATAGTTCTGGATTTAATAATTTAGATTTAATAATGAAAATACATTTTTCTTTTTTTAGAGGCTGGCAAGAGACGTGCTGCTAGAAAATTTGTATTCAAATATTTGTACCCTATCCTCCTTGCCTGTTGTTTAACTTTAAGTATATTTCAGTTACTAAAAATAAGCCCAAGTCTACATTCATTTTATTATTGTATTAAACTAAATTTAAACAAATTTGTCATTTTAAGGCTGCTTATATTCATAAGCTGATTGCCAGTTGTAAATTATATTCTCTTCCTCTGTAAAAGGAACAGCTTCCCTTCTTTAGCTATGCCCTCAGTCCTCAGATTGCTGTGTCTTCCTGTGCTTTCTTAAAAAAAACAAAAAACAAAAAAAACCAAAAAACAAAAAACCTCAAACCTCAAACCTAGGAATTGCTTGCCATGTGTTGCAAGCAGTAACTTCCTAGCATTCCCAGGTAGATTAGACTTGAACCTCTGGGAGTGTTTTTCTCCTTGTTTGAATAATTCTTGAAGAAAGCTTAAATCTTTTTTGTGGGTTAATGTTTTAATTCTGTCTTTTAACCTTTGATTACTTAGTTTTTAATTTTATGACCATATTGTTAATATATCCATGAACCTATTATTGGGAATTGGAATGATTATATCCAATGGGACATGTCATGAATATGGTGTTTCTTTAACTTTTCAAACAGTCATATTTGCCTGGTTTTACACTTAGTAGACTTTGTTCTTACACAGTTTTCTTTTCTCCCCTCCTCCCAATAGCTCTTTCTTTGTGTTCTTCCTCAAGATAAAAGTCAATGGACGAATAGAATTAAAGAACTAAGAGCATGGTATAGCAATATTAAAGAAATAGTAAGTAAATATAGCTAATGTAATTGTTTTCATATGTTGACTTTCAATTCCACTAGGCTCTTATTTTTCTCTCTTTCTCTTTCTTTGCCAGCATATCACAAATCCAAGGAAAGTTGTTGGCCAACAGGATCTGATGATCAACAATCCCCTTTCACAGGATGAAGGAGTAAAGTTCCTCTTTATTATTTTTGTTTGTATGTGTTTTGCCTATGTGTATGTCTATGTACCATGTATATGTCTTTTGCCTGTGGAAGCCAGAAAAGCATGGAAGACTGCCTGGAGCTGAAGTTATGGATGACCATGAGCCATTGTAGGGGTGCTCACAACCACACCAAATCCTTTGAAAGAACAGCCAAGGGTTTTCTGAGTCATCTCATCAGCCGCCTTCTCTATTCTTATTTCAACTTTATTTTCATTCTGAAAAATATGTTTTAATGACTTATGTCATCTGTGTAAGGTAAAAGGAATATTATATAAAAACTGCTATGCCAACAGTGTATTTCATGCTCAGTATTTTCATTTTCCTAAACACTGAACTGAACTACCTAAATCCTGATGCATAGGAACTCATGCGTGTGTGTCTGTGTGTGTGTGGTGGTTATGTGTGTGTTACAATGGTATATGCACATATGCACACCCGTAGAGGTCGGAGGTGGCCATTGTTTCCTGCTTTCTCATTCTTTGCCTTATTCTCTTGAGACGAGGTCTCTCTGAAGTGAAGCTTGCTTCCAGCTAGCTGACGAGGAGGACCCACCTGTCTGCTCCCCAGTGCTGGGCTTTCAGCCACAACAGGTGATGCTCAGCTTTGGCTGTGGATGCTTAGGACTCAGCCTTCGCTTGTCATGCTTGCATTGCACCTGCGGAGGCATCAGCACCTTGGGCCCATCTCTTAAGGCTCTACCACCGCCCCTAGTGCTAAGCCAGCGAGCCTTTAGCACAGGGCCTTTGAGAACTGTCGGGATCTACATCGTAGCAACTTCTCTTGAGTTATCTACATTATTATAAGTTATTCCTGCTTTTTAAGTGTAGGAATGCTCTAATTTTGAAAAGTGAATAATAATTTTAGGTTGGCTGTTATCTTCCAAAATATATTTTATTGTTTAATAAACTTATACAGTTGATTTTGACTTTAAGCGTATTGACGTTAACATGAGCTGTGTTTCAGTATAAAATTGGCTACCTGTTTTCTTGGACTGTTTTCCTTGATGGAAAATTTGCCAGAATTTGGCTAATTTAATTAAAAACATTGATCCATTAGAACATAGGGAAATAAATGGACTGTGTATTTGTCCCTGGCTAACTTTCAGTCTAAATAATTAACTGCTAAGCGTGGGCTTTGTACACAGTCTAATTAATTTTTCATGTTCAAAATTAAATTTTCTGGTACTTGCCTCCATGCCTGACCACCTGAGGTAAATGTGTGGGGGTGTGGGGGTATCTGTGTGTCTGTGTCTGTGTGTCTGTGTCTGTGTGTCTGTGTCTGTGTCTGTGTCTGTGTCTGTGTCTGTGTCTGTGTATTATTAGGAATGGCACTAGCCAGAAGAGCAAGGACTTTTTAACAACTAACCCTAAAATGAAAGAACACCTGGATACAGTGGAGAGGAGAGTCCCTAAGGACCACCTTAGGAGTATCCACTTAGCGGACTGCCCTGGAACAAAAGAGCAACTGCCTGGGGTGATTCTGAAGAAGCTCACACTCCAGGAAAGTTAGGGACAGTTTCTGCTTTATAACTTACTCACTTGTTACTGCTCTACATCTCTATACTTAACTGAGACAAGAATTTTCGTCTCACTTTATAGGTATATTAGCATTTTTTTCTGAAGCATAAACTTTATCATAGTAACATCAAATATTAAGTAATTTTTGGATGATTGGTTTTATTCCTTTGTTTTGTTGAGACAAAGTCCCACCTCATGGCCTTGTGTAGAGTAAAACTCTTTGTAGACCAGGCTGGCTTCAAACTCACAGAGCTCTGCCTCCTTCTACCTCAGACTGAGGAAATTAAAGATATGAGCCACTTTACCTGACCCTTAAGTAATTTTAGACTTTCCATTTTGAAAACCCATGTAAATGCCTTTTAGATTTGAAAATAGCAGTGGAAGTGCCCTTCATCCTGCAGAGATGAAGGAAACTTCAGAAATGCATATAGGAAGGGACTGAAAAATTGCATGTATTTGAATTAGACTTGGTTTTAATAAAAATTATTTCCATCTCAGGTTTTCTGTCTGAGAAATCTAAAATGACAGCTTAGAAAAGAATAAATTCCATTACATAAATTATTAAACTGAAGTCATAAAAGTCAAGCAATATGAGATTGTTTTAATTCGGTTATTCTCATTTATTTACAGAGTCTTTGGAACAAGTTCTTTCAAGATAAAGAACTGCGATCCATGATTGAGCAAGATGTCAAAAGAACGTATGTAGAGCAATGTTTTGTTCACTAATTCAAAATGGTGTTACTTTATAATTTCATCAAAATGTAAGATCCTTTGAGGAGCCTCATTTGACTGCAGTATTCTACTTGCTTTGATGCAAAATGATGTTTTAAATAAATTTTCATTCTATAGGTGTTTTTCTTGAAGATTTCAAACTATTCAAGATAACCTTCATATTGATCAGAGAATGTTACCAGTTTCTAATATTTCATATGACGCTGAAAGGGTGGTATTGTGTGGTCATTTATATTGGTAACACTTGGACAGTTTGTCTCTGTATATTTTTCATTGCCTTCTGCACCGTCCCTCCGTTCATTTGCTGTCACCTTCCTGTTTTCTATGGTGCTATTCAGGTGTACCTCTTCTGTTGGTCTACTTGGCACTTACTTATTGAAAGGCCACTTCTTGCTGCATAGTAAATTTCTCTCACTCCTACAAACGAGACCTCATCTTTGTATGCCATCTAATGTGAAATACATGGGATTTATCTCAGAAATCTTGAGTTCTAGGAAATGCGTGTCAAAAGTATGGGCAAATTACTCTCAGCATCCTCTGTCTCCATGTCCTCTTCTGTAAATGGCAATAATAGTAGTACCTGCCAACTTTTTTTTTTTTTTTTTTTTTTTTTGGTTTGTCAAGACAGGGTTTCTTTGTGTATCCCTGGCTGTCCTGGAACTCTTTCTGTAAACAAGTCTGGCCTTGAATTCACAGAGATCCTCTTGTCTTTGCCTCCCAAGTGTTGGAGTCAGAAGTGTATGCTACCACAGCTCTTGGAACCTGAGTGTGCCATATTTTGGGCTGTCTCTGCTAGTTAATAATCTCTAATTTCCAAGTTCCAAATCCTAAATGTTCCAGAATTTAAAAGTTTATGAATATTTTTCAATACACCCTAAATTTTGGATTTAAGATTTTGAACTTAGGAATGTTCACCGTGCATGCAAAGTAGTGATTTACGAGACCTTGTGTCTAAGCTATGACAAAAGTGCTAGTAGAATTAGTCCTCATATCTGCAGGCACTGTGAGGCACAAGAGAGCATGGTAGAAATACTAAGCCTGCTGTTGTTTCTCCTTGGTAGTTCTGTTGATAACAAGGTCAGGGCCTGTAGCTTTCTGACATTCAAATCTTTCATCTAAGTCCAAAATCACTGAAGAATCAGATGGCATAGACTACTTCTGAATCACCCAACAGTATTCAGCAGATGGAAATTTCTGCTTAAAAGTGACGATAATTCAAAGAATCAGGAGTTGAGTGATGAACTAAACTACAGCTAATGTGTGGAGTTGGAAGCATTTTGGTTGTTTGGTTGCAGTTTAGGAGTCACCCAATTTTTTTTCCCCAAAAAAAAAAAAACTATTGTCAGAGATAGCAAGGCAGTACTTGGACTCTTTAGTGACTATTTTCAGAAACTGAAGCACATTTGTATTGGCACATATGAGGCCCGTAAAAAAAATAAAAGTATTTCCTATTGACTATTTAAGAATCTTGGTAATCAATGTCAGTACAGCAGGCCTCATGATAATAAATGTTACTTGCCAGTTAGTAGCAGTGTTTGATTTTAACAAAGCTATTATGTTTCATAAGAAGAAAATTTTTTGTGTGTGTGATTGTTTTTTGTTTGTTTGTTTTTTTGTTATGTTCTTTTTTTTTTAATTTCTAGTTTTTTGAGGTTGGGTTTCTCTGTGTAGTCTTGGCTGTCCTAGACTCACTTTTGTGAACCAGGCTGGCCTCCCACTAAAAGAAATCTACCTGCCTCTGCCTCCCCAAGTACGTTGAGTACAGCCATGCACCACTGTGCCCTTCTTCATAAGAAGAATTTTAATTCATCTTTCTGTACATATTAAATGGAAGTGGAGGGGTCATCATAGCCTTGGCCTAAAACAACATATTCAGAAACCATAGGACACCAGAAGAGTCCAGAGAAATATTAAATGAGTGAGGGATATAAACTGTTACAAGTGACCCACATAAAAGCTTGGTGGTCATCATTTTGCTTACTGAGCTCAAATATTTCTCTGTGGCTATGTCCGAAACTGTTAGATCTTGAAAAGTGTGTTCTTCTACCCATTGTGATTTGCTGTGTTCTAGGTTTTCCCCCTGAAAACATAAGATATATATATATATATAATTTTTCTCCTAGGTTGTTTCCCCCTACTAGTATATTTGAAGGCAAGTACAAGATTCAGGGTAGGTATCTGGGAGAGCCTGTAGTTCATAGTTTAGATGGCAGTTGATGTGATCCATCTCTAACTCTCCTTGAAGTCTCTTCACATTATATGTATGTATCTATAATATAACATAAATTTATTTATATTATATATCATGTAATAAATTATGTGATATTATACATTATATATTTACATTATACAGTATATTTACATAATAAAATCTATAATATATAATTTTATAATGTTATTACATCAGTATAAACACCATAAATTTATGATGATATAATTATAAAACAATTTCAATAACAAATATAATTAGTATAAATAGAATCATTTTATAATTTATATAATATACTATATAGTGTATAATATATTTACTTTTATATAACATACATATCATGTATATATTTGTTAGAGGAAATTGCCATGCATCTCTTCAAATTTCACACTTCTTGAATTCCAGTACTGCAGAGGCTTAGAAAGAGAGACCTCTGGAAAATCCAGGCTAGCCTTGCTTGTATGGCAGTATTCTATCTCAGACAAAATAAAAATAGAAACTAAAGAACAAGAAAAAATGGCAGAAAACTTAATTAGTCTTGAAGGTAAACCAGCTAGTTTTACTTGAAAGTTACCAAATTGCAAAATCACCAAAATCTAATAACTTAAATATTATTACCAGTTTACATCTGGTAATGGTGGTGATCACTGGTTAGTTTTAAAACTGGGTCACATTTAGCCCTAATGGTTTTGAATTCCCTTCATGGCCAAGGATGATCTTAAACTCATAATCTTCTTGCCTTTTCCTCCCAAAAGCTGGAATTAAAGGCATGAACCACCATCCCTAGCTCCAAGTGATTTGAAATCTATCACTTTCATTTGATTCTATAAAACAACCAGTCGTACAATGGAAGAAAAATATTACAGATCAGAGAAATTGTACTTTCTTAAGTTGTTACTTAAGACTTTTGTGTTTTTAAAACACATATTGTATCATGTTGCAGATTCTTTGTGAATAAGAGAAGTCTGTAATCATAGAATGTATTTCCATGTGCTGGAAAGGAAGAAAAGACAGTAAGCACTTATAAAACATGCAGAATTGTCAAGGACGATAATTGTTTTGGAAAAGTATCCTACAACAGTGGGTCAGCACAGAGAGTAGCTCCAGTTCTGTTTGCTTTAGGAGCAGTGGCCAGAGAAGTCATCGCCAAGGAGGTGACATTTGTACTGGGATGTGAAAAAGATTTCGTTATAACCACTTTAGAGATTAGCAGAAGAATATTTCTGGCAGTGGGAACAACTTTG
Source organism: Acomys minous (assembly GCF_964271855.1). NCBI lineage: Eukaryota > Metazoa > Chordata > Mammalia > Rodentia > Muridae > Acomys > Acomys minous. The sequence continues at coordinate 82,907,004 of NC_140495.1, read as the reverse complement.
CAAAAATTCCTAGTGAACGTGAATGTTGAGGAACAAAATTAAATTAGGTATTACTAGAACCAAGTAGTTTAAAGAAGGGAATCTAAAAAAAAAAAAAAAAAAACGGGAGCCTTCAGGCAAGCCATGTTTAGGACATAGGAAGGACTTTGAATTTGGTTCCATTTGTAATAGGCAGCTATTGGACGATAATTCTGTCTTGTGTGTAGAATAGTTTCTTTTAAAATAATATTTGTTTACATGTATGTGTGTTTTGTTTGCCTGCATGCCTGCATGACAGAAGAGGGCACCAGATCTCATTATAAATGGTTGTGAGCTACCATGTGGTTGCTGGGAATTGAACTCAGGACTTCTGGAAGAGCAGACAGTGCTCTCAACCTCTGAGCCATTCTCCAGCCCTAGAATAATGTTCTTTAGGAGTCTGTAGTAGGTAAAGGATACTAGTGACTTAAACTGAAGCTGCATTAAAGATAGGAGTGAATAGGCTGATGATGCCCATTTTACATTTTTAAATACAAATCATGAATTACTACATGCATTTTTCTTATTCATTAGTTTATTTGTTACCGCTGTGCTTAGAGGTTTTTTTAACCTATCTATAGGCTGATGTTTAATTGTTCTCATTGAATCTATTTTAGGTCTTTTCTACTCTTGATTGTTTGGGGCCACAAAAAAATGGATTTTCCCAGCTTTTATAACGAACATCTAGTTCCCTCTCACAATATTATTTTTTTGTCATTATTCCAAGAACTGGTTGTGCCTCTCATTCTACTTAAACCCTCTCCTTGCTGTTGAGTCCACGGCATTCACCATCCTCAGTTCATCCTCACCATGTCCATGACACATTTTATAGCTTTACATTTGGGGGTTTTAAGTCCCTATTTTACATTTTATAGACTTTTCCTATAACTTTCTGGTGATAATTAGCTTTGGTCTTACATGTATTTCATTCTTTCATATGCATTTATGAAAATTTTGTTGACCTCCAAGGGTTTCAGACATTGTAGATACCAAGATAAGTATGACATCTACCCAGTAAGTTCAAGTCTAATAGGGGAAGACATTCAATGAGGTGGATTGGTGCCCTGGGAGCAGTGTGTCCAAGACCTCTGGTGTTAGTCTGTGTCTGCTTTTCACCTCAGTGATAGACCCTGATAAAGCAGTTTTGTTGTTTTTTTTGTGGTGTTTTTGTTTGCTTGCTTTTAGTTTTTTGTTGCTGTTGTTTTTTCAAAATACATTGCCAAATGATGCAGAATAAACAGCCATTGACGGTGATAAGTTGACAGTCAGTGCTTCTTAGCCTTCACTGTGCTCTGAACATCTTCAACCCTAGAAGACATTTGCACATTAAAAAGTAGTACTAGGATCAGCCTTCTAGTCTAAGTTAAGATAGTTCGATTGTTTAGTTTATTTGATGTGGATATTCACTGTGGTAAGTATTTTTGTCCTAAACTATTACCCTTTCAACCCACTACTCCATTTTTACTTCAAGAGGTTTGTATTCATTTCAAATTAATTATTCCCTACCTCTGCCTAATGAAGTTGTAAATAACCCCATTTTTATTATAGAAACAAACCTAGATATATGGTAAGTCAAGGAATGTTCAATTTCTAGAATTTATATTTTAGAGTTTAGATTGTCCTTTAAAAATGTGCCACATTTAATTCAAAAGCTCTAATGTTAACAATTTTAAATTTCAACATTATTTTTAAAGTAAGTGAGTTCAAGATGCAATAGAATTTCCATATTAGATGCCAAAGAAGTATGTTATTTGGTCTATCAAGGTCTATTCTAAAAATACACAGCATCTACAACACCATTTGCAGATTAACATATTACAAGCATTTGCCAAATAGTCTCCTCTTCTCTTTACATGTATTCTGTCTCCTAAAGTAGATGATTATAATTCTTTGTAACTTCAGTCATATATAAAAGTTTGCCCGCTTATCTACAGGGTTTGCTGGTTATTATCTTTAACTTTTGGTCCTCTTTTTTCTCAATAAAAGGTTTCATTTCAGATTACTCTGTCTCCTATGTGAGTCTTCATGATGCAGTTAGTCATTTTCACTTTGTTTTTAAAAGAGTGTTTTTATTTTAGAGCTTGATTTTATATATTTACATATATGTATATATGTATAATTTTTTATATGGGCCAAGCAAACAACTTTCTAACCTTACTTTTAAAAAATTATCATTTGCTATTCTGAAGACTAGTTACTGATTGTAAAATTCTCTTTAAAATGTAGATATGTACTAGTCATTTTGTTAGAAACCAAGTATCTGTGACTTTAAGTGAATTTGAGATAGAATTTTAAAATCAAGTCTTCATTTACATTAACAGCATTTAAATCTTAATAACTTTTTTATTGGGAAGACCTATATAGACCATTTTAACTTCTCAGAAGTTTTTGTTGAACAGGACTATATTGATAATTGATTCTTATTTTTGTATAGTATACTGTATGGATATGTTTTTTACATTATTCATATTTGATATATAAGTGTGGCATATACTGAATGTTTATATTGTTTTCCCTTCCTTTGAGAATACTTGATTTTTATAATGTATAAGACTTACATAGTTTTGGTCAACTGTAATTAGTTTCTATTATGCTGTGGTATGATGACAGCGAATAGACCATTGTTGAAAAAGCGTGTTATGTTAATACTATCTAATACAGAGGAAATTTATTTAATTGTTACTCTTTTAAATGTAAAATCTACTTCCCGTTTGCTCCCTTTTCTGCAGAAGAACTTCAAGAATGTCCTAACTGGTGGAAATTTTTGCACAGCTTCCCTTAGAATCTATTTTTCACTTAAATTAAACGCAAATTTCTCTGGGGAAAGGGGGATTTTACAAGCAATTTCAAAGCAGAATTGATTTTGGTGTGTGTTAATGCAGACAATCTGCCCAGTGTTAAAATGTTACAGGGGAAAAAAATACAAGCTGCCATATTCATGTGATCACACCAAAATAGCAGCTTGTATTTATATTTTCAGTCTCCTTGAGGTGGACTGCAGGCACACATGAGTGAGGGGGTGTGCTTCATGTTGTGATTTCATTTCATGCAGACAAAGTACACACTTGTGCATGCACGACCAGCCCTCACATATGCACTTGTTCACAGCCGAGAATGTGAAAACTACAACACAAGCCGCTCTCTATGAGTTGGCAGCAACCTGTGTGTGTGTTTTTTAAATATTAAAAGGGGAGGGGGCAGATTTTCAGGAATAGAAGAAAATGTTCCTCTGTCCGATGGCCCATAGTCCTTCCTCATTTTACTTTTAAGGTAAACCAAAATGATTATTATTGTTGCATATATAACTTAGAAATAAATATTTTTCCATACTGGTATTGGTTTTTGTGGGTCTCTTATTGAAAATAAATTATTTTCTCAAATAATAATATATCCTGATTACAGTGCATCCTCCCTTTTCTCCTTACAGCTCCTCCCCACCTCCCCTCCCATCCAGAGCCGTTCCCTTTCTGTCTCTCATTAGAAAACAAACAGGCTTATAAGAGGTAGTAATAAAATAAATGAATTAAGAGATAACACATTGGAATAAAACAAAATGAATAGAAGGAAAAGAGACCAAGAGAAGGCACAAGAAACAGAGATTCACTTGTTCACACACTTAGGAATCCCATAAAAACACTGAACTGGGAGCCATAATACCAGCAAAGAACCTTGTGTAGGGTAGACCTGTGCAAGCCCTGTGCGTGCTGTCGCAGACTCAGCGAGTTCATACATGCTTTGATTGTGTTGACTTTTTTTCTTGGAATCTGCTTTCCCCTCTGGCTCTTAGCTCTTTCCACCTCTGCTTTAGAAGGGCTCCAGGAGCCAGGGTGGGAGGGATTTGATGGAGAACTCCCATTTAAGGTAGCATGGTCTAAGATATCTTATTTCTCTGCTTAATGCCTGGCTGTGAGTCTCTGTTTTTAAGAAGTTTCTCTGATGGTGGCCGAACAAGACACTGATGTATGAATACAGTAGAATGTCACTAGGAGTCATTTTATTGCTGTGATTGTTTTGCTTTTTAGAGTAGGATCTCGGTTGCTCCGGGTCTGGGGGCTAGTTTCAGGGCAGGTGGGGTATGGGTTTCATCTCCTAGAGTGAGCCTTCTGTCAAATCAGGTATTTGCTTATTACTCCCACAAGCTTTGTGCCATTACACTAGCACATCTTCCAGGCAGGATGCCACTGTCAGAATAAGGGCTTGTGGCTGGATTAGCGTTTATGTTTCTCTTTGGTAATGTGCAGAGTACTAGATTGTAGGTGTGAAAGCTCTGTGTAGATACCAACTAGATTGAACGTGGTTGAGCAAATGTCTCTCTGATAGAGTGAAGTGTCCTTTGGGTATATGCCTAAGAGTGGGGTGTATTTTCTATGTTCAGCGATTTATATAGCTGTTGTCCCTACCAACATGGCCTTGCTGTCAGTTTGTGCATAGCAGCCTATTGTCTTGGCAGTAGGATGGGTACTTTGGAGATTCTCCTGGGACCTCTCTGGCTAACATATCAATTAGTTGTAATCCAGTCCCAGTTCTGGAAGCTTCATTTGGTGAAAAGAGATGTCCAGTTGGGGCCATGTCTCCTCAATATTTGGAGATTTCATTTAGGTCAAATTCGAGTGTGTGTGTGTGTGTGTGTGTGTGTGTGTACACTGTTTCTGTGTACCACTCAAATGCCCCCTAATTTAGGTGTCTCTCCATGTACTCCCTCCCTTATCCTTGCCCTCCTTGCTCCCCTCTATCTTGATCCTCCCATTCCAGAACACACATCCATCTGTAACTATTTTATTTCCCTTTCCTAAGGAGATCTGTCTGTCTACTTTAATCCTTTGCTCTGTGCCTAACCTCTGTGGTTCTATAGGTTTGTAGCTTGGTTATCATTGACTTAACAGTTAATATCTACATAAAAGTTAATGTATACCATATTTGTCTTTTGGGGCCTGGGATAACTCTCAGGATGGTTGTTTTCCTAGTTTTACTCATTTACCTATGAATTTCATGATTTAATTTTGATAATAGCTGAGTAATATTTCACTGTGTAACTGTACCACAATTTCTTTTCCATTCTTTTGTTGAGGGTCCTCTAGGTTATTTCCAACTTCTGGCTATTATAAATAGAACAGGAATGAACATGGTTGAGCAAGTGTCTCTATGGAGGATGAAGTATCCTCTGCGTATATGCTTAACAATGGTATAGCTATATCCTGAGATAGATTGATTCCTATCTGCCTGAGGAACCACCTTTCCATTTCTATAGTGGCTGTACAAATTTGCATTCCCACCAGCAATCTTGGACATTCTAACAGGGTTAAGATGGAGTCTCAGAATAGGTTTGTTTGTTTGGTTTTTTTTTTTTTTTCATTTATTTATTTTACATCCTGGTCATACCCCTTCCCTCCTCTCCTCCCAGTCACATCGTCCCTTCCCCATTCCCCTCCCCCATTTGTCAGAAAAGGGGATGCCCCCCTTACCCACCCACTCCAGCTCATCAAGTCACATCAGGATTGAGCTCATCTCCTTTCCCTGTGGCCTGGCAAGGCAGTCTTGTCAGGGGGAAGTGATCAAACAGCAGGCAACAGAGTCCATGTGAGAGACAGCCTCCTCTACCCTTTCTAGTGAATCCACAAAAAGCCTACGCTGCCTATCTGCTACCTCTGTGCAACGGACCTAGGTTCAGTGCATGCATTGCTGCTTCAGACTCCACAGCCCCCTCTGGACCATGGTTAGTTGGCTCTGTTTGTCTTCTTGTGGAACTCCTGTTGCCTTTAGGCCCTTTTTTCCTTCCACACACTTTTCTGCTAGACTCCTTACTCTTCACCCAATGTTTGGTTGTGAGCCTCAGCATCTGTTTTGAACAGCTGCTTGATGGAGTCTCTCAGAGGACAGCTCTGATAGGCTCCTGTATGCAAGTGTAGCAGAGATTGGCTCTCTTCCATTGGGGTGGGTCTTAGGTAGAGCAAGGCATTGGTTGGGCATTCCTCAGTCTCTCCTCTATCTGCTCTATCCTTATCCCTCCACATATTGTGGACTGTGCATAGTGGTGCACGCCTGTAAACCCAGCACTCAGAGAGGCAGAGCCAGGCAGGTCTTTGTGAGTTCCAGGCCAGCCTGATCTACAAAGGGAGACCAAGACAGGCAAGGCTGCACAGAGAAACCCTGTTTTTAAAAGTAAAACAAAACTAAACAAAAAAGGACTTCAAGTACTATGGAGAAGAGTAGATAGCCTCATTTTAGTGGAGTTGCTTTGATTTCTCTTTATTTAAGTTGATGTTGGCTATGGGCTTGCTGTAAACTGTCTTTATTATGTTTAGGTATCTCTCTTGTGTCCCTAATCTTTCCAGGACTATTATCATGAAAATATGTTAGATTTTTCTCAAAGGCCTTTTCTACTTCTAACGAAATGACCAAGTTTTCTCTTTCAGTTTATTTATATGGTGATTTTATTAATTTACATATGTTAAGACCTCTGTGCATCTCTGGTGTGAAGGCTACTTGTAGTCTGTCAGCAATGTTTTTATTACATCCAAACAGATCTGGATTTGAAGCTACTTTGGTCCATCATAAGGAAGAATGATTTGAATTCCTTTAAAAATTCTTTCTTAAATTTAAACTAAAATACTGCCTGTATTTCCATTTCTGATACAGTTTTACATACACAGTATACTTATGTCTTCCCACAGGTCTTTTCCCCCCTAATTTTTCACTTTTATAGTTCTATTTGGAAAGACTCAGAGGATCAGTTAGAACAGGGCAGAGGGTTCAGTGTATGACTCACAATTTAGCAGGACCAGAAGGAAATGGAAATGATAACTTTGTTTTACAATAGTGACATTTACTATCTCTTCACATCTTATCTCACCTGCTCTTTCCTGGTTCATTCTGCCATTTTACACCTCCACTTGCCTTCTCAGCTCTGGCAATTTTCATCCCTCATGTTTCTTAGACTATTGATGATTTTTCTCATGATATGTCATTATAACAACTTCCCATGTTCATTTCTGGGACTTTAAAAAAAATCAGAAGCCACTTCCTCTGTAAGGCACATATTCTTAATTTTATTTTTTTTGAAAACTCTTAAACTTTTATTAAAAGACATTTATGAATTACTTCTTTTGTAGTTTACTCTTTTGCTAGATTTCTTTTTTCTTTCTTTTTTTTTTTTTTTACAAAATATGGGCATATTGTGACATTTTCAAATGGATACTTTAAAGACAGCATCTGATATTCCTTTTTTACCTTTTTTTTGTTTTTTGGTTTTTTTTTAATTTTTATTAATTTATTCTTGTTATATCTCAATGGTTATACCATCCCTTGTATCCTCCCATTCTTCCCTCCCTCCCATTTTCCCCTTATTCCCCTCCCTTATGACTGTTCCTGAGAGGGATTTCCTCCCCTTGTGTATGCTCATAGGGTATCAAGTCTCTTCTTGGTAACCTGCTATCCTTCCTGAGTGCCACCAGGTCTCCCCCTCCAGGGGATATGGTCAAATGTGAGGCACCAGAGTACATGTGTGTCGCAAGCAGAGAGTTTACACTCAGAATCCGGAACAAAAGAGTCAGGCCAAGAGCAAGTGGTACGATTTAGCAAGAGAGGTTTATTAGCAATACAAAGGCAACTACAGCAAAGGGCGGCAGCTAAGGCTCCAAGGCCAAGCCACCAATACCATTCCGTTATACTCTTAAAACTATCCTAAAACTATCTTAATTCTAATAGGAGTAGCATTTAGCATCTTATAATATCAATGTTCTGGGAGCTTATGCCATTAGGGTATACGACCTGATATCGCGAAGATCTGTCGAACAGGTTCGCTGCTGCGACTTGAAACAGTTCTCGGGTTGTTATTGACAGCATGTCTGTCTGCTCCGTCCGGGGGGGGGGGGCGGGGGGAGGGGGAGCGCCCATCGGCTGATAGCATTTTAGGTAATCATGGTGACAGCAAGAGAGAGAGAGAGCTAGCGAGAGCTGGCTGCTTCTTCTCAGGGTTTTTATACTAACTTTAGCCTTACCCTCTCTAATTCACACATCTAGCTTTCTGCGGCACTCTTATCACTAACTTGCAGTCGTGGCCGCTCCTAGGTCAGAATTTACTACTAAGGTTTTATCTATCACTCACACATCTGGTCAGACGTCAGCTTTTTGGGCTGTCAGCTATTTTCTACGCTGGGCTTTGAAACAAGCCCTGACATGTAGCTGCTTCCTACACTGGGCTTTGAAACAAGCCCTGACATGTTTATTACAATGTGAAAGTCATACCCCACTCTCCACTCAACTGTGGAAATGTTCTGCCCATTGGCTAGATCTGGGTAGGGGTTTAAAGTTTACCGCCTGTATTGTCCTTGCCTGGTACCTTAGTTTGAGCATAATGTTCTACTTGTAGGTTTCTAGGACCCTCTGGATCCTTCTACTTTGCTATTCTCTCATCTAGAGTCCCAATAGCATGTCCTCCCCTCTGTCCCAGTTTCCTGGTAAGAGAAGGCTTTTGTGGGACATGCCCCTTGGGCTAGGATGCAGATATGAGTGAGTATATACCATTTGAGTCTTTTTGCTTCTGGGCTAACTCACTCATTATGATCATTTCTAGCTCAATCCATTTGTCTACAAATCTCGGGAATTCCTTGTTTTTAATAGCTGAGTAGTATTCCATAGTGTAAATGTACCACAGTTTCTTTATCCATTCTTCTACTGAGGGACACTTAGGCTGTTTCCATGTTCTGGCTATTATGAATAAGGCTGCTATGAACATGGTTGAGCAAATGTTCTTGTTGTGTGCTATATTCTTAATTTTAAATGCAAATTGAAGACAACAAAACTCTACTCAAGCGATTCTTCAGCTTCATCTGCCCATCCAAGGCTTTCATTTCTTTACACTGGGTTGTTTCTTTGTAAGTATATTTGTTCTTTTAAGAATTACTTTTTTATAAATTACTATGACTCCCTCCTGTTATAGAAGTTGAAGATTTTAATAAAGACTGCCATTTCTTTTATATGTGCCACACATATTTTAATGTGAATTATCATTTAAAGTCATTTACAAATTTCTAATTTGTTCCTGGCTCAAAATTCTTGTGTATTTTCGTAGTCTTCCCCTGGTAAGCATCTATATGGTTAATTCCTAATTCATCTACTTAATTCCTTGAAGACTTCTTCAGTTTAAGAAACATTTATTGAACACTTTCTGTGCACAAAGCACATATGAAGCAAATTGGACAGATCATAAGTGTATCTTCATATTGTAGTTTATTTATAAAGCAGTGACAAAATTTCTATTTTTAAATCAGTGTTTCTCAACTCTGAAGTCTTGACATTTTAGACCAAGTAATTGTTGTGTGGGTATGTAGGGTACATTTTGAAGCTCTGTGAGGCACACTTCTTAACCCTTTCCAGGAGCCATTTTTCCTGAATGCAGAATTTTCTGAAGCTTTATCTTACAAATGGGTTTCATCATCATGCTTCTGGTTCATCTTTACTCTTTATTTTCTGCCTGTGTCCTAGATTTTATTTTGCCAAGAAGCAGTGCCATAATGTTAGCATCATTTGCTGATCGAGGAGGCTGAGAAGCAGAAGCTTTTTAAAGTCAGCAGATTCTTGCACATGCTTGCTTCCCAGTGCTTCCTTCTGCCTTGTCTTTGTTCATCCTGCCCTGGATGGCAGGAGCCATGAGATTACTTCTTGGGTTCTGTGCCTGGATTCTCTTCAGCTAGGTCACCTAGCTTACTAGGTGTGTTTTCTGTTTCCGTACAACCAGAGGCTGCAGTGTTGTTAGACTATTTGTCCTACATAGAAGGGAATCCTTTCCTCCCTTCTTCTTACCCTGTTTTCCATATTGTCCCTGATGCGCTCCCTCACAGACTGTTTCCTGAGCTATCTTTACCAGCCTTTTTCATATGTGCTGTACTTTTCTCCTGTAGAGGCTTCTGGCTTCAAAGTCGTAAAGATTTTCCAACATTGTTTTAAACAGCATCTTGCTTTCAGACCTCAAGACTTGTTGATTATCATTTGTGTTTGTTTTATAATTTGATTACATTTCTCCCTTCACTTTCCTCTCTTAAAACCCTCTCTTATACTCTTTTTTTCAATCTCCCTCAAATTCATGGCTTTCATTCTGTGTTAGACTATTCTTCATATGATCTTGGCTAATCTTTTAATTTTTCTTTAGTAAAACAATAAACCACAGTACACTATTATAGTTATTTCGGTGGTTAATAGTATACCAGGGAGTTTTCATCAGCTCATTTTCAAGTTTGGATGAGTGCTTATTTTGATTTTCTGTTTTTGAAATATGGGTATAACATCAGTTATTTTTTTTTTCTTCCTGTCCTTCTGTGCTTTTTTTGTCCTGCTTCATGACTATAAACCTTTACCAGGGGCTTTATTTATCCCCCTGGGGCATCTTATTGAATACTTGTGTCTTCACTAATTCATCTGGGCCCTATGATTTGTCTGCTTTAATACTTCTGATTTCCTAATTATGTACTGTAGTTCAGGGACAGAGCCTTTCATTGTTTTACTCTTTATTTTTAACCCTTTTCTTGCTCAGGAAATATTTTTATTTCTCTCTCTCTCTCTCTCTCTCTCCCTCTTTCTCTCTCTCTCTCTCTCTCTCTCTCTCTCTCTCTCTCTGTGTGTGTGTGTATGTGTGTGTGTATCTTTGTGTGTCTTTGTTGACTGAAAACATGAGTTAAGAAACTTTGCCTATTTGTCCACAGTGAAGTATTCTGATGATTGCAGAGTATTGCCAGAAACACTTTGAATTCATTATGGTTTTTATTTTGAATTAACTTTTGAAATTGCATATTTGAAAACTTTTCTAAGTTTTTTGGTGACTCACATTCAGTTGTGTAAGGATATATAATTTAAGAATTTTGAGTACTGGTTTCTCAAGACATAGCTTAGCCATCAAGAGCACTAGCTGTTCTTCTGGAGGACCTAAGTTTAATTCCCAGCACCCACATTAGGTTCCTCACAGCTACCTATGACTTTAGCTCCAGAGTATCCCATGTGTTTGTCTTCTGTGCATACCAGCAGTCATATGCACATAACTACACACACACACACACACACACACACACACACACACACAGATTTGTGGGTTTTTTGTTGTTGTTATTGTTGTAGCTTGTAAGCTGAGTACTATACAGGTGTACTACTAAACTACATCCTCATCCTTAACTATCTGATTCTTTGAGTTCCATTATTTTAAATTGCATATACAAATGAGAACATGTAGATTTTGCTTTTCTTTTCATAGCTTATTTTTCTTAGCCTGTTTTCCATCCCCCTCTTAGTTTTTTTTTTTAAATTTATTTTTAATTTGTTTACTTTATATCCTGATTATAGTCTTCTCCCAATTCCACTCTCCCTCCTGCTCTATCATATTAAAACTACTAGAATTTTTTTCTGTTTTAGTTATGAAAATAATCCATTACATATGCATAATACATTTGTTCTCAGCCTTTCATCCATTGGTATATATTTAGCTTGACAAGATAACTTGGCAAATATTTTATGTGGAACTAGGAGTGCAGATATTTCTTTGATATATCAAATTTTAGTCAGTGTGAAGAAATAGAAGTTTTATTTTTTATTTTTGATAATGCTTTCTACATTTTTTATATTGACAGTATTATTTTACATTGCCATCAAACAATGGTCAGGGGTTTTATTCTTTGCATATTATCAATAATACTTCATAATTTTGCCTTTTTCAGACTATATATTGGGTCGTGTGTAGTGATATCTCACTTATTTTAGATACCTAACTGCTTAGAAGTATAAAGTACTTTATGTGTCTGTTAGTCACTGTGTGTCTTCTCCAGAGAAATGTCTGTTCAGACCTTTTGTGTATTAGAGTAATTTTTTTAAATGTATGGCTTTCACATATTTTTTTCTCATTCCATCAGTTCTCCCTGAACGTGTATTGATTCGTTTGTTGTACAGGATCTGTAAATTTTGTTTGGTGCTTTAAAATGGAACCCTCAGCCTTACACACATATTTCATGTGCTTACTTCTGTTAATCTGTATACTATGATGTCCATTTTTTAGTTTAGGTTGTTGACAGCACTGCAAGAGTCAAGTCTAAAAACAATCATTGCCCATGCCATTGTAACTTTTCTCATACATTTTCTTTTGGGGGCATTATATTAAAATTTGTCCATTAAAAAAGTTTTTTTTTAAAGATTTTGTGAAGTTTTTTTGTTTTGTTTTATCTAAAGGCCCAATTTTAATCTTTTCCTTAAAGATAACTGATGTTCCCAACACTCTTTATTTAAGAGACTATTATTTCCCCTATATTCTTTGTGCCATTGTCAAAAGCCAGATGCTTTCTTCTGCTGGTGATGTGTCTGTTTTTATACCAATATCATACCGCTTTAATTATTGTTGCTTTCTGGTATTGTTTGAAATCATTCCATATGATAAATGTAATGTTCCTCTTTTTTGCTTATGATTATCTTGTTTAGTTTGGCTATGTTGGGGCTAAATGGGATTTTCTATAGGTCCCATAGATGACACTGTGTGTTTTAATATGACGATTGCTTAATCCTAAAGATTTTTTAAGTAGTATTACAAAATTATCTTCCAATTCTGTTTTCATTTTCTGGCCAAATATAAAAGTAAATTTTCATGGAATTTGGTTTTTCCTTAATATAACAATTACATTTATCTCTACTCCGTAAATAGATTTTCAATTTCCTTCCCTCTTATTTTCCTACTTGGTATTTTGTTTTGGCTCGATCAGGACTTTTAAGGTCTTCCAGCAGTCTAGCTTAGGGAAGAGAGAAGAAAAAGTCTTTGTGGTTCTGCAGTACGGAGAATTGAGCAGGCAGTGAAGAGCTGGTTAAGGGAAACCAGCGTTTGCTTGAACAGCTAGAGGAACTTAGAAGTTTAGGAACTGAGGAGAAAGGAAATACTGGCTCAGACGTAAAACGTGGTGCAAACTGACAGGTCTGCTAGCCCAGGAGAACTTTATTTTCTTCTGCTTTCTGCTCCTTGAGCCAACTGCAGTATTTTATTTAAAATGAAATTCAGTTTTTACATTACAGTTTACATCATGATTTTCTCATCTTTTGCAATCAATAGAGCCTTTAAAAATTAACAAAGCAAAAAAACAATCTAATAAATCCAAACTGTTCTGTATAACCTACATAATAAGGTGTATAGCAATAATCAGTCAATTTCCAAGCAGTGGTCCACATGACCTGATTATTATTCCTTAAACAATACTCAGGGAAGATTATTATTATATTTCCCTGGGCTAAAGCCATTGTGTTTACATGATTTTCATAGTAATATTGCTTGAAACTAAATGTCCTTAACACAGAAAAAAACTTGAGTTTCTTCCAGTCCCAAACCAACAAGTGTGCTGTCCAGGCCTATGTAAACTATTTGTAATGCATGAGATTCCAAGCCCACCTTCTATTACTTTCAAAGTAGATTCTAGAGAAACAGGTTTTACTTTTCTACATCTAACTATATCTAACCAAGTACTGTTATATGAAAGTCCTAACTTCCTTTTCAAGCAGTTTTTTCCAGGCTGCACACAATAGTCAGAGCCAAGACTCTCTTATTGTCACAAGCCATCTTTCAACATTCTCTGTGGGAAAATTTCTGCTAGTGTGAATTTCATTAGGGCTGAGAAATAGAAAGAAAGGCAGTTTTAGGAGAAAAGGCAGAATTTAAAGGAGTTTTTAGGCAAAATTACACCTGGAACATACATAATATTTAAGGGCAGTGGTGAGCAGCTGGAGATCTTTGGAACTTTGTCATGCAAAGCCTCAACACCTGGGTGTCTAAAGAGCATGCTAGGCAGTCTGGGGTCTTTGGAACTGTGGCAAGCAAAGCCACTACAACTTGTTCTCATGTCTGTGACAAGGTCTCAATATTAATGTTTTAATTATCACATCTTTTCTGAGTTACTGTTAGTTTTCTTTCCTTGCATTAACTTATATGGCTATTATTCATCTTCCAAATTTTTAAATTGTGTTCAATTTGATCAGTGTTCTATTCTCTTAATGATTTAAAACCAGATATGCTTTTCTAATGGTTACTGGCCTAAACTGACTTTGAAACTACTTTACCCAGCTCAAACCCATACTAGTTCAGCTGGAAGTCTAAAGACAAAAGTGTCTGGAATTCTTAGGAGCATAGAAGCACTCGAGAGTGTTTATAACATTATCCCACATCACAGAAGATAACACTGACTATTCCTAGGAGGGCAGATCTGCACTTTCTCTTTTTGTGTGTTTCTATAACATGATGTGTTTTGGCTTGCATATTGATTTTACAGCAAATGTTTCTTATAGTAAATGTGCTGTTGCTCACTGTATTGATCAGCATAGTGAATTTGATTCTTCTGTGCATCCTGAATCATGAATTTTCCTAGTCTCCAGTGTGCGTGTGACTGTAGTGATGGGCTGATCTAGTACAAATGCTCCCTACCCACTTACACTGGCCATTACTGATTTCTTTAGGTTCAGGTTTATTGCTAATTATTCTGCATAGGACTTGATAATTTTGGGGTTTTTTTTTTTTAACTTAAAAACTTCTGTGACTATTAGCTCTTTTTCTAACTTATGAAAGAACACAAACTTGTGTTTCTTTTTCAGGAGTATCCTGTATATTTCTTCCTCAGTTACTTAATGCTTCAACAGAAATTAAAGAACAAATTATACTTCTCAGTTCATGAAGTATCATAAATTTTTACTTGACCATTGGCGAGTAGAAGTACATATGTACTCCTGAGTAATACGCTGCTGCCTAACTCATATTTTTACTTGATTGATACTTTCTAAAAATGAACAATTTAAATTATCTAGTCAAATTTTAATTCTTGTGGCTCTCTCACTTTTAATTTCCCAAGTGATTAGTATGCCTTTAAATAAAAGCATGAATTGTGTGTAATATAATTTAATTTTTCATATTCAGATGCCAAATACTTACTATATGTAATTCATGGACATATGAGGCAAAATGAGTATAACAGTTTTTATTGTTTTTCCATGATCATTGTATTATAACAATCAAACCTTATTTATTTTTGTCTCTGTGTATAGAACTTTCCCATGAAATAGACAAAAAATAAAATAAAATAAAATAAAACACAAAATTATTGAGCCAGCGGATTTTAATTTTGTTCCTGCACCCTATTTCAACAACAGAAATAAACTTAAGTCATGCAATTACGGAAAGGCAGAAAAATTTTCTTAGTCAAAAGTGTTGTTCTCTTCTTCCCTTGATGGCTAAGTGTCTCTAAGTATAAGAGCTTACTTGGTTGATTATATATTTATCCTTTATCCTGATTACTATCTGATGGTCAAATGGGAATATCTGGGATATCCCAAATTGGGATATCTGGAGGGTTTTCAGAGTGAGATCATGCACAGATGTGCACTCACTTTGTTCAGATTCTTGGTTGTTTTCTGGGTTCCAAAGAGGTTCTCCTGGTGCTAAAGAAAAAAGTGGAAAAGTCTTGAATCTAAGTCACCTGCACAACAAAAGAAAATTTTAAGTAAAAGTTATAAACTTTGAGTAAATTGTCTTAATTAATTAAATAGGGCCTGAAAATTCACTGTTCATTGATACCTAACTTAGCTCAACTGTAAGTATTGTCTGTACTTAGAGAAACTGCTGGCCCTCACTCACAGTGAGCCAACAGTGGATGGCTATGAAGTGCAGTACAGCTAAGATCTCAGAAAGAGGAAGCAGTAAGCTATGATAGTATGGATTACGTCAGATGTTACTGGTCTTTAAAGACTCCACTGGAAGATTACTTGCCATTTTCAGTAATTCTCTAAGCCTCTATGCTGTAGCCATTGAATTCAGAGAGGTTCCTGCCTCTGCCTCCCAGAGTGCTGGGATTACAGGTGTGTGCCTCTGTGCTGGGCTAACCATTATAACTTCTACATGAAATTATTTAAGTAAGTGAAAAAATTGAAACGTTTAGCTGTTAAAGGATGTCATGTGCTTGAGGGACTTCACGATTCTTGTTTGATCACCTCTTTTTCATCCTATCAATAACACAAGATCAATCATTGAGCAGAGCTGAGGTGAAATGTTTCACAGACCTCAAAACCTTTTAGAGAGGAGAATCTGGAACTATTTCTGGAGCTACTACTTAGGTTAAATATGTGTTCATTTTTCTTCTTTTTTTTTTCAGGTTTCCTGAAATGCAGTTTTTCCAACAAGAAAATGTGAGAAAAATTCTTACAGATGTTCTGTTCTGTTATGCTAGAGAAAATGAGCAGTTGCTTTATAAACAGGTAAAGAAAATATCTTAGAGGTGGTACCCTTTGACTCAGAATATCTCATACAGCTTGACGAGTGATAGAGCAATAATGCAACCTTTATTGTATCTGAAGTGGTGTTGATGATCTTAAAGCACTGCTTGTTGTCTGCAGAGATCAAAGAGCTCGTGTACTCAGATTCACGCTGCCCCTCTTTGTAGACAGGCTGTCTTCTGTGAGGTGTTCAGTCTTCCCTGTCAACTTTAGGGGTTCATAGATAAGTAGAATCATTGCAGCTATTTTTATAATAAAATGTTTCAAACTTGTCTATAAATATTGTTTTTAAGTGTAGCAGTTGTTAATATGTGACTTTATGTGGAAAGTACTCTAATCAAGTCTCCCATGCCTCTGAAGAATACCTATTGTAGAACTTGAGGAAGGTTCTGCAAAGTTTTCCAAGTTTATAGTTAGATTCTTTGGACACATGACTTTTGACTCATTTCATTACTAAACAATTATCACTAGTTCATTTTAATGTTTTGGAAATTGAAATCATTTAATATATAAATACAAAATTCATATTTAAGTTTATTGTGTTGCACTAAAGATGTATATATTCTGTACTTTATTTTTCCAAGTTTATGTAAAATGAGACTTCAAGCTAAATTCAAAACAATCACAAGTTACATTTAGTTGATGACTACAGAATTCTAGCTTAATGAAACAGAAAATAACTATGGAAAAGCCACTATTCAACTGAAAATAAACTCTACAAAGTTTTTAAGATGGCAAACCCAGATCACAGTTGTATTAAGTTCTTTGTTTGTAACTACTCTCTTTTTACCTTTTTGTTGTAAAGGTCCAGTAATCAAACCCAGAGCTTCTTACAAGCTAGGCTTTTAGTCTGCCTTGAGCCATACCCACTTTTGTCCCATATATTCATATTTGTTATACCCTATCAGTAACAGTTTAGAATTGAAAATTGAAAGTACACATTTCATTCAAATATCTACAGATAAATTTGGTGTAAGTTTATATAACTTGTATAAAGAAATGTATATCAACAACAACAGAAATAACAAAAAGTCTACACATACATGGAAACTAAACAACTCTCTACTTAATGACACCTGGGTTAGGGAAGAAATAAAGAAATGGAAGACTTCCTGAAATTCAACGAAAATGAAGGAACAACATACCCAAATTTGTGGGTTACATTGAAGTCAGTGCGAAGAGGAAAGGTCATAGCACTAAGTGCCTTTAAAAAGAAATTGGAAACATCCCACATAAGCAACTTAATGACACAGCTGGAAGCCCTAGGGGAAAAGAAAGAAACAGAAACACCCAAGAGGAGTAGACATCTGGAAATAATCAAACTCAGGGCTGAAATTAATAAATTAGAAACAAAGAGAATAGTCTATAGAATCAACAAAACCAAGAGCTGGTTCTTTGAGAAAATGAACAAGATAGACAAACCGTTAGCCAAACTAACTAAGAGGCAGAGAAACAGTATCCAAATCAACAAAATCAGAAATGAAAAGGGAAACATAACAGAAGACACTGAAGGAATATGAAGAATCATAAGATCCTACTTTGAAGGCATATGTGCCACAAAATTTGAAAATCTAAGGGAAATGAACGATTTTCTTAATCAATTCCATTTGCCAAAATTGAGTGAAGAACAGATAAACAAGCTAAATAATCCCATTTCCCTTATAGAAATAGAAGCAATCATTGATAGTCTCCCAACCAAAAAAAAGTCCAGGGCCAGATGGTTTCAGTGCAGAATTCTACCAGACCTTCAAGGATATGCTAATACCGATACTCTTCAAGCTATTTCAAAAGATAGAAATGGAAGCAGCATTACCAAATTCATTCTATGAGGCCATAGTCACATTGATACCTAAACCTCACAAAGACTCAATGAAGAAAGAGAATTTCAGACCAATTTCTCTTATGAACATCGATGCAAAAATACTCAATAAAATACTTGCAAAACGAATACAAGAGCACATCAAAGATATCATTCATCATGACCAGGTAGTCTTCATTCCAGGCATGCAGGGATGGTTTAATATACGGAAATCTATCAATATAATCCACCATATAAACAACCTGAAAATAAAACCACATGATCATCTCCTTAGATACAGAGAAAACATTTGATAAAAATCCAGTTTTGGAGAGATCAGGGATGTAAGGCACATACCTCAGCATAATAAAGGCTATATATAGAAATGCAATAGCCAAAATCAAATTAAATGGTGAGATACTCAAGGAAATTCCTCTAAAATCGGGAAACAAGGCAAGGCTATCCACTCTCTCCATATCTCTTCAGTATAGTACTGGAAGTTCTAGCCAGAGCAATAAGAAAACAAAAAGAGATCAAGGGGATCCAAATGGGAAAGGAGGAAGTCAAATTATCCCTATTTGCTGATGATATGATAGTATATAAAAATGATCCCCAAAATTCCACCAGAGAACTCCTACAGCTGATAAACACCTTCAGCAAATTGGCTGGATACAAAATTAACTCAAAAAAGTCAGTAGCCTTCTTATATACAAATGACAATCATGCAGAGGAAGAAATTAGGAAAACTACACCCTTCATCTTAGCCACAAGCAATATAAAATATCTAGGAATTGCTTTAACCAAGCAAGTGAAGGACTTGTTTGAAAAAAAATTCAAAACTCTGAAGAAAGAGATTGAAGATGACATGAGAAGATGGAATGATCTTCCTTGCTTGTGGATCGGGAGAATTAACATAGTAAAAATGGCCATCTTACCAAAAGCAATTTACAGATTCAATGCAATCTCTATCAAAATACCTACACAATTTTTTAAAGACATTGAAAGTGCAATTCTCAACTTCATATGGAAAAACAAAAAACCCAGAATAGCTAAAACAATCCTGGACAATAAAAGATCCTCCAGAGGAATCTTCATACCTGATCTCAAGCTGTAGTATAAAGCAAAAGTAATTCAAACAACATGGTACTGGCACAGCAATAGGCTGGTTGATCAGTGGAATCGAATTGAAGACCCAGATATGAACCCACACACATATGATCACTTGATTTTTGACAAAGAGGCCAGATTTATTCAATGGAAAAATAATAGCATCTTCAACAAATGGTGCTGGTCTAACTAGATGTCTACATGTAGAAAAATGCAGTTGGACCCATATTTGTCACCATGCACAGAACTCAAGTCCAAGTGGGTCAAAGACCTCAACATAAAACGAGAGACATTAAACTGGTTAGAAGAAAAAGTGGGGAAGAGCCTTGAACACATTGGCCCAGGAGACAACTTCCTGAACAGAACACCAAGAGCCCAGGCCTTAACGTCAACAAGTAATAAATGGGACCTCATGAGGCTGAGAAGCTTCTGTAAGGCAGGAGACACTGTCAACAGAACAAAGCAACAGCCTATAGACTAGGAAAAGTTCTTCACCTACCCTACATTTGACAAAGGTCTAATATCCAAAATATATAAAGAACTCAAGAAATTAAATGCCACCAAACCAAATAACCCAATTGAGAAATGGGGCTCAGAACTAAACAGAAAATTCTAAACAGAGAAATATCGAATGGCTGAGAAACACTTAAAGAAATGCTCAATGTCTTTAGTCATCAGAGAAATGTAAATCAAAACAACTCTTAGATTCCATCTTACAACCATCAGAATGGCTAAAATCAAAAACACAAGTGACCCACATGCAGGTGAGGATATGAAGAAAGAGGACCACTCCTTCATTGCTGGTAGGAATGCAAACTAGTACAGCCACTGTGGAAATCTATCTGGCACTATCTCAGAAAACTGGGAATAGGGCTTCCTCAAGACCTAGCTATTCCACTCCTTGGAATATACCCAGAAGATGCTCCAGCACGCAACAAGAACATTTGCTCAACTATGTTCATAGCAGCCTTATTCATAATAGCCAGAACACCGAAACAGCCTAAATGTCCCTCAGTAGAAGAATGTATAAATAATCTGTGGTACATTTACACTATGGAATACTACTCAGCTATTAAAAACAAGGAATTCCCAAAATTTGTGGACAAATGGATTGAGCTAGAAATGATCATAATGAGTGAGTTAACCCAGAAGCAGAAAGACTCAAATGGTGTATACTCACTTATATCTGGACACTAGCCCAAGGGGCATGTCCCATGAAAGTTTTCACTCACCAGGAAAGTGGAACAGAAGGCAGGACATCCTATTGGGACTCTAGATGAGAGAAGCATGGGAGAATGGGAAAATAGAAGGATCCAGAGGGTGCTAGAAACCTACAAGAAGAACATTATGATGGGTGGATCTGGGCCCAGAGGTCCTGCTCAAACTATGGCACCAGCCAAGGACAATACATGCAGTAAACTTTGACCCCTACCCAGATCTAGCCAATGGATAGGACATTCTCCACAGTTGAGTGGAGAGTGGGGTCTGACTTTCACACGAACTCTGGTTCCTCGTATTTTACCACGTTCCCTGGATGGGGAGGCCTGGTGGCACTCAGGAAGGATAGCAGGGTACCAAGAAGGAACTCTATACCCTATGAGCATGTACATGGGGAGGAGGTCCCCCTCAGTCACAGTCATAGGGGAGGGGAGTAGGGGAAATGGGAGGGAGGGAGGAATGGGCTAACAATTGAGATGTAATATGAATAAATTAATAAAATATATTAAAAATAAAAATAAAGAAAAGTATATATATTTTTGTAGTATTAAAACAGTAGCTGAACAAATAGCATGTTTTTCAACGTGAAAAGTTTAAATACATATTTCTTTTCTTTCTAAATTAATTTATGGTCTCAGTACTAATTTGAGATATGTATCTTATTAAAACTTGCCATAGTTATTTGGCATTTAATGCCTCAAAGATTACCATTGAGTTGAGCTTGCCCCAGATTATAGTACTTATTTTTGGGTCTTCCAGTTTTGTTCCACTGATGTCCATGTCTGGTTTTGTGCCATATCATGCTGTTTTTATTTACTTTAACTCCATGGTACAGCTTCAAGTGTAATGTAGTAATTTTTCTCATAATGCATTTCGCTGAGGCTTTCTTTGACTTTCTAAGGTTTTTTTGTGCTTTTATATACATTTTATGATTTTGTATTTTATTTATGTAAATAAGGACCTGGCTTTTTTGTTGACGATTACGCTGAAGATGTAAATTACTTTTGGTAGGTTAAGCATATTAACAGTATGAGTGCCACCAATATATGAGCATAAGAGTGGGTCCTTCCATCTTCTAGTGTCTTTTTCAGTGTCTTTCTTCAATTCTCTTTAGAAAAAGATGAAACTAAATCAATGAAGTCTTTAATAATGGAAACAAGTTCCAGCACAGAGAAAATAATATAACATCACGCTCCATCATTTTATGTATGTAGACCACTATATATGTAATACTAGATAGGAATGTGGGAGATTACTGTCTAAATCAGGTAAAGCAAGCCTATCAATTACTGAATATAAAAGTATTGAAATCTTATACCTGGGTCTCACTTTAAAAACTTAATTACCTCTTTGACATGTTAAATTCCTGTAGATTTTTTTCTTACAGAGAAATAATACCTTGATGTAGAAGGACTGAATATTTAGCTGTATCAAATTTAAGGGAAAAGCCTTCAGTTTTATCACAAGCTGTTAAAGCTATTATTTTGTACTAGGTGACACCCCGTTTAACACCGACCATATTGTTAATAGTTATGGGATTTTATTGAATTAATGAGACTGTTATCATGTAGTAGAATGTCTTGCTGAGTTAATTGAAATTGCAGAGATTATATAAATGGTATTAATGAACTTTGACTGCCTGATGTCGCAGCTTTAATAAAGACTGCTTGGTGGGCTAAATGAACACAGGCAGATAAAAGAGCAGGTTCAATTTTGTGAGCCTACAGGCTGTTGAAGAAAACTTTGTTACCTTGTTTACATGAGTGGGTTTCAAGTACGAATACTACTAAAGAGCTTTAAGGGTAAAGGCTGTAACTATGCAACAACACGGCGGAAGGTGCTGGGGAATATCGAAGTATTCATATTAAGTGGAATACTGTGTTTCTTTTTCAAAATTATAGCAAGTCAAATTGTGATTATACTTGATGGATCTTTGTCCTTTAAAGTTGTGTATATGTTTGTCATTTTCATTTACTTTTGTTTATCGTATTTTGTTTTTATTTTCTTTTCCCTATTTAAGCCAGTCCCTTGTTGTTTAAAATTATCATCAAGCTATGTCCTTTAACCACTTGCAAATAATAAACAAGTTTTACCAAACTAAATTTGAGGACAAATCTAATAATTCTTATTGCCTGGTGAGGTGTATCAGTAGTTAAGAGCATTTGCTGCTCTTGCAGGAGACCTGGGTCAGTTCCTAACTGTTTGTAACTTTAGTTCCAAGAGATCTGGTGCCCCTTTCTGGCTTCTGGTGCAAGTTACTCATATACATAAAATTAAAATAAATCTTTAAAAAAAAAACTAATAGTTTCTCCCTCCCACGTATTTGAAAATATTCCAGTAAGTTTCGTAGAACTTAAAAACTAAACTTATAAAGGATTCTCTTATGGTCTGGAAAAATGGCTCCGCAGCTAAGGTCACTGGAAGCCCTCCCAGAGGCCCTGAGGACGGTTCTCACCGTTGGCCATAGCAGCCCACAGCTCACCATAACTCCGGCTCTCTTCAGGCCTCTGTAGGTACCAGGCACATACTTGGTGTACAGACATATGTGCAGCCAAAACACATACACATACATATAATATTATTTTTCCAGAAAAGATTGTTGTATACTTTTATTGATTTGAGATATGATTTAATAATAATTTTTAAAAATATTTGGCTCAGCTTTTCAAGATATATATGATAACTGGTTGATAATTTAGTCAGTATACATATATTGAAGTATGCTGGGCTTTTAAAGGATGTAAGGTTTCATATATAATCATTCCACAGTATCCTTAGAGAAATGGCGCTAAGATATCATGTGTATTCCAAAATCCATGATCTTTTGTTTGAAAATGTGACATTTGCATATGACCTACATAAGTTCACCCATATACTTAATGAAACTTCTTATAATAACTCACACAGTACAAGTATCTGCAAAGAATTACTAAATTATATTTTTAGAAAAATAATTTTTTCAAGAACTAAGTTTAATGTAGATGGAATTCCTTTTAATTATTTTATACTATTCTTTGTGTATATATGGAGTTAACTAACTACACCGATTACCAGGCACACCTCCAGTATCTTCCTTTATACATGTACACTGAAGTGGTGCTATATATGCATGCCATTGCACACGGCTTTTTTACGTAGGTGTTGAGCCTCAAACTCGGGTCCTCATGTTTATGCAAGAAGAGCCTTACTGATTGACCCATCTCTTCAGCATCCCATTTGTGGTACTGCTTTCAGTCCACCAATGGTTCAGGCCACAGATGCACAACATTGATATACAGGACTGCATGCATATACGTACTTATTTCCACATATTTGTGTATGCACATACTATTTCATAACTTAGTCATTTTAATGCTCATTTTATTAATGTGTATCTCCTGCTAATGTATACACCCCTATTAAATTAGAAACCTGTCCATGTTGTTAATTACTGTGTCCCCAACATATGTGGCATTTGTCAAATTGTGATAACAAATGGCAAATTATATTTGAACAATTAGGCCATTCAGAGAGGAGTGCCATAGAAACCAAACACTCAACAATACTTAAAACATCATTGAAATCTCAACAATATTTTGAGAATTTCATACATGCATATTGTATTTACAGCATTGGCACCTCCCCCCCCAATCCAAATCCTCCTGTATCTCTCTCCACTCCTTTCAAGTGAACAATCTGTTCTTATTTAATTGTTATTGTTACACTATATACACATATCTATATGCACATATATACCAAATATCTTTTGTGTTGAGTGATGCTCCTCTCTATGTTTACAGTTGACTGTTGGGGATTGGATAAACTATAAAGGGACTCATTCCTAAAGAAAACGGATTCTCTTCTCTCCCATTGATTGCCTGTGTCTTCTCATCTGTGGGTGGGGGGCTTGTGAAGTTTCCTCTGTACACATTAACATGTCAAATGATACTTTGATTATGCATGCCTTATTTAGACAACCATATTGTTGAGATTTCAATGCTGCATCATTCTTGTTAGGTCTAGAAAACCCAGCATCCTGTCTTCCGGCTCTAGCAACCTTCTCACCCACTTTTCTAGTTGTTACCCAAGCCTTTGATATCAGGGTTGCATTGTGACATACCAAATGAGTTTATACACTCCCAGTAACTTAGTCTCTTAGTTTTCACCAGGTGTGATTCCCTGACTTCATCTCAGAAATGCAAAATCAAGCTTCCTTGATGATAGATCAGACCTACACTTACCTTTGCCTATAAGGATACATATTTTAATTCATTAGAAACTATTGGTTTAAGAAAGGGCAAAACTAGGATGTGTGACCCCTCCAACCATAGCTGGTTGGCTAGGTTCACAGTGCAAGGCATGAGTTGCTTCCTATTGAGGGGCCTTAAGTCCAATTAGACGAATATTGCTGATCTCCCAAGATAAACTTGGCACTATTGGATCTTTGGAGATATCTTGCCAGAGTGATCATTGTTGTAGTTTGTAGCTTCAAACTGGGAAGAACTATTGATTGCCTTTTTTTTTCTTCATATCTTGTACTTCCAGTAATATGACTGCTAATCCTAGAGATGTTTCCATGTCACTTTCATCTCAGTTTCTCTAAGTCTCCCTCCAGTGTGTGTGTGGGTTTTTGTTTTTTGTTCTGTTTTGTGTTGTTTTGGGGGTCTGTTTGTTTGGTTGGTTGGTTGTTTTTTAGTTGTTGTTGTTTTCTTTTGTCTTTTCGAGACAAGGTCTCTCTGTGTAATCTTGGCTGTCCTGGATTCACTTTGTAGACCAAGCTGTCCTCAAACTCACAGTGATCTCCTGCCTCTGCTGGGACTAAAGGTAGGCACCACCATGCCTGGCTGTGTGTGATGTTTTAAGCAGTACAACTTGCCTTCAAGTTCTCAGAGGCAGCTAAGACCAGTGGCAATAGTGTGTGCTCTTTGGGCAGTCTTTTGACTCCCCTGACAACAACTTGAAGGGAAAGTTTGCATATCTGCCACTGAGTTTTCTGTTAGATAATCTGTGGCCCTTGGGGAAAGCGTTATCCTTATTTACACACCCCCAGTTACATAATCATTTAATGTAAGCTTATACGATACTGCTTGTCTGTGGCCTTTTCAGACATCCATAATTTTATCTCTCCTCCCTGCACACAGTAACTGCCGCACACAGTAACTAACCCAGTTAAAGCCCCACACTTTCCCCCATTTCCCCCTTCACAACACTAAGTGTCTCCTACATCCCTCGCGAGAGGCTCTTCTCTCCCTCACCGCTCCCCCTTCGAAACTGTCTACTCTCCTGGCTGTTGTAGCTCATTACAGGCTGTACGCTTAAGTCAGAGAGTTTGGGACTAAGATCCACAAATTAGAAAGAAAGTGTGTCTTGGAGTCTGGCTTACTTCATTAAATATAATAAATATTTTCCTGTTTCTTTCATTTGCCTGCATATTTTATTATCCCATTTTTCTTTAAAACTCAATAGAATTTTATTGTGAATATGTACTGTATGTTCATATTCATCAGTTGAAGGACATTTAGATTGTTACCACTTCTTGGCTATTGTAAATAGGACAGCAATGACAATGGCTCAGAAAGTATCTGTTGAGTATGTGCCAAAGAGTAGGGTCACCCTGTCATGTGGTAGACCTCCTTTTAGAATTTTGAGAATTTTTCTGTTCTGATTTCCAGAGTGGCTGTAGCAGTTTGAAATTCCAAAAATTGTTTTCTTGATCTTAGCTACTTCAAATAGGGTTACATGAAATCTCAAAGTAATTTTAACTTGCTTTTCCCTAATTGCTAAGAATGTAAATCTCTTTTAACTTTTTTTTTTTTTTGGAATTTTTTTCTGTTAACTTTCTGCTTAGATCCATAGCCCTGTTTTTTTTTTTTTCTTGACTTTGTTTATTAAGCTGTTTATATATTCTAGACATTTATCCCCTCTCAGATGAAGAGCTGGCAAGTATCCCTAATCTCTGGCTTTCCTTTTCGCTCAGTGGATTGTTTCTTTACTGTAAAAATCTTTTAGTGTTATGAAGTCCCATTTGTCAATCACTGGCCTTGATTACTAAGCAATAGAACACTAGGTAGAAAGTCATTTTTTATACCTATATTTTGTCATGTACTGCCTGTCTTCTAGCAATTTAAGCATTTCAGGTTGCTATTTGTGCTCTTTGATAAGATTCAGAGTTGATTATTTTGTTGTTGTTGTTGTTGTTGTTGCTCTTGCAGGATGATAGACATTAGTGTTCTTTCATTCTTCTATGTGTGGCTATTCAGTTGTCCAGTTATTACAGCATTCTTACTTGCGTAGACCTAAATTCAGATCTACAGAAACCATGTCAATAGTAGCTGGCTGTGGAGGCCTTTTTATAATCCCAGCCTTGAAATACAGAGATGGGGATCCCCATTACAACCTAGCTACCATGACTAGCCATATCTTCAAGGCCTGGATTTAATTGAGAAATCCTCCACCAATGAATAAATGGAAGAGCAATTAAGATAGACTACTGATATGAAAATTAGACCTTTAAAATGTTCATGATGGAAAGAAACACACACACACACCACTGAGACAAATAAACTAATCAAATAAAAATTACTAACAAAGATTTTGAGTTCAGTCTCACTAGCAGTTAAAAAAAGCACTACTATGGAATTTGAGATTTTTTTAAATTATAAATATTAATGAAGATATGAAATGATGATTTCTATATTCTGCAGTAGGTTATACTCTCTAGATGTGCATATCAAGGGCCTTCTTAGGTATCACTACCCATAAGTTCTAATTTTAAAAAGTTGTCCTGAACAAACCATTAGAAATTGGCAACATGATCACCATGCAGCTACCTCTTGTCGTTTTTAAGTTTAGTGTTTATTTTGGTATTAGGCCAGTCTCTTTGCCTGGCTTCATTCTCGTTTTACTTTGCTTCTCTGAAACATTCAATATTGAGTACTTAAGTAGATAATGACTCTTTGTAATTAAAAATTTTGAGAACTATGCCTGAGTATTAATTATATTTATAGCATTTTCACCCCTCCTCTTTTTCCTTCACTTTTAAGCTATAACTCACTTGATTTTTGAGTGTTTCCCATGATGTTTTAAGTAAAACAATTTAGGTATGTATGGTAGTTTATTCCATATAACAAGTAAATAATGAATCACTGCTAGTATGTTACTAAATCATTTGATTTCAAGACTTCCCACAACTGATAAGTGGAGTCTGCTAAAGTGGTATCTGATTCTGTCTCTGTCTGTCTGTCTCTGTCTCTCTGTCTGTCTCTGTCTGTCTCTCTGTCTGTCTCTCTGTCTGTCTGTCTGTCTGTCTCTCTCTCTCTCTCTCACACACACACACACACACACGTGTCATGTGATCATGACTGACTTTCTAAGACAAGCACAACCCTACGTGACCACACAGAAGGCCATATGGGTCTGTCCTCACAGCACTGAAGCCTTCTCCCTTCCTACCAGCAAAACAATCTCTCATTTCTACTTGCATGGGCAGCAGTGGCAGTGCTGCTGCCGCTGCTGCTCCTCCTCCTCCTTCTCCTCCTCCTCCTTCCCCCTCTAAAGTTTACATTTTCTCTTGATTTAAAAAGAAAATCCTTATCTGTTGAGCAAAGAGGAAGTGGTAATTTGTTTACTCTAAGTGCTAGAAAGAATATAATCTGTATTTATGTGCCAAGTGTGGTACTTTATGCTTAAAAATTAAAATCAGTATTAATAAGGATAGTCAATAATTAACCTTTTTTAGGGATTTTGTTTTGTTTTGGGTATTTTGTTTTTGGGGTTTTTTGTTTGTTTTGTTTGCTTTTGGCATAGGGTTCTGTGGGCTTGGCTATCTTCGACTTGCTTTGTTGAAAAGTCTGGGTTTCGACTCACAGAGGTCCTCCTGCTTTGAGACTGCAGGCGTGTGCCACGGTGTCCGGCTTGTAACAACCTTCTTATGTATAAATAGCTGAAAAGATTTTAAAGCAAGAGTAGCAACTTAACATATTTGTATGTGCAAGCCTATTTGGGTGATCCACTGTTGAACATTAGTATAAAAGAAAATATTTTAACCTTATTGTTGACATACATGGAAAATGTCAAGTTTCTGATTAAACGTGTTTAAAATTATATTGAAAACTTCATTTTCTGTCATGCTTGCTAAAGATTGTTTCTCTTATTATCCAACATCCCTAGCTAGCTGACTTCAGCTCTTTCTAAATCTACGGCATCCTAATTTGGAGCCATTATATAATGAAAACATTGGGTGTAATTTCTTAGGTCTACAGTTCTTCATTGCCCTTAGTAAAAATCTTTACACTGTAGCTCATGATTATAATTTGCATAAGTGAAATTCATATTTATGAGTACAGATCTTGGAGCAACTGACAGGTGCAAGGTTGTCTACCATGCCAATTTATTGTTTGTCTTCTCACTTAAAAGATAGCTGTTCTCTATATTTTAAAGAAGAAATACATACTCTGGTTGAATTAGAATCAAATTCTAAAAGTAGATAGAACTCATTTTGGAGCAATCCACTTTGATGCTTTCCTATATAGCATGTACATCTTTATGGCAGATATTGACTAAATAAGTATTTACATGTTGAAGGTGTCATTAGACACTGTGGAAAAAGAACAAAAGCATTTGGCTTAGTTGATACCAGCTATTAGTAAACTTACGGTCTCTTTCCCATCATTTCTTCTGACACTGTGTTTCAGGGTATGCATGAGCTCCTAGCTCCTATCATCTTTACCCTTCACTGTGACCACCAAGCTTTTCTACATGCCAGCGAGTCTGCACAGCCCAGGCAAGTCTTTAATGAGTTTCTGTGTGCAAATTCGCATCCTTCACTGTGATCTTTTGTTATTTTAAATTTCAAAATTTTTCAGATTGAAAGTACTTTTAAGGTTTATATTCTGTGGACAGTTGACTATATTTCATGAGACTGATCACATTAACTTCTAATGCTGGTTTAGATAGAGGGAGAAGTTTGGCATGATGGACAGGTGGCTCAGAGGTTAAGACCTCTTTTAGAGGTCCTGAGTTAAGTTCTCAGCAACCACATGCTGACTAACAAACATCTGTAATGGAATCTGATGCTCTCTTCTGTCATGCAGGCATACATGTAGATAAATAAATCTCATATAAATAAATAAATCTAAAAATAAAAGGAGAGTAAAGCTAGGTGGTAATGGTGCAAACCTTTAATCCCAACACTCAGAAGGCAGAGACAGATGGTTTTCTGTGTTCAAGGCCAGCCTGGTCTATGGAGCACGTTTCCAGAATAACCAGGGCTACATAGAGAAACACTGCCTTTAAAAAGAAAAATCTTTTTTTTTTTTTTTTTTGGTCAAATGAAGACATAAAATTAATGAACCATAGAGGAAATTTTAGTTATAATTTTTTAAATGCTGATGATGGATAATGCCCAGATATGCCATGCTCTAAGTTTTCACTGTTAGTTTAATAACTTTCTGAGATACTTCCTCCCTACCAGCTTTGACTCAGCTTAGTTCATGAAAGGAGTAGTACTACCAAGGACCCTGGTATACTTTAGAATGGCTTTTCACATTTTTGAGACAGATTCAGTTATTCTTTTTTATAATTGACCTTATCTTTGGTAACAATTAAAATTTAGCTATCTAATTTAAAACTCCAGTGACGCAACCACGAAACATTTTATGGATGGTATTCCAATCTAGATGAGTATGCAGCGGGGGAAAGTGCTGATAGCTTGGCACATTTGTATGATCTTTCCTAGTCATAGATAGGCTTTCTGTTTTGCTGGACTCACACCCAAATTATATTAACTTTTGTCTATGAATTAGTACGAATTAGTAGTTGCATGATGTCTGTTTTTCTAATTTTATTGATGTCATCAAGTCTTGATGCAAGTAACTTATCTTTTAACTGCCTTGATTGACTCTATGGTCTAAGAATGAAACTGCTCTTGGGATCATGATTTCGTGCCAGTTTTGTATCTGGTACTCTTGTCACTGAAAGTAACTTCAGAATGAGCAGCTTTGCTGTTTTGGTTCATTACAATGTAGAACAGCCCTGAGTAGATTTGTTAAAGTTGCTATCAGTGACTGATGTTAAAATGAAATTATTTTTAAAAGCCAATAAAAAACATTTTGTTATTGCATGTTCAATCAATAACTATAATTTTTGTTTGTTTTGATGAAAAGTTGGTTATTATAAGATAATAAAATATTCTAGTAGAAACTTAGTCAAGGAATTTATTGTCACATTTTATATATGTCCTCCGAAATAATTAGATGATTACTTCATTGTGAGATAGCAAAGCAAATACCTTCTTTTTAATCTATATAATAAACAGGATTTTGTTTTTTACTGGAGTTGCACTTGGAAAAGGCTAACTTTTCAGTTTCATATTGTATGTGACTTAGCTTATGAATGTAGACTAAGACAGAAGCTACATTTACTGCAGTTATTAAGAAATTGCTCATTTTGATTGTTTGTAATTTTTTTTAAAGTGAGGAAATGAAAATTCTCTTGAACCCTGAGTATCTGGAGCATGATGCCTAGTAAGTGCTAAGACTACTGGATTTTTTTTCTTTTTTCTTTTTTTTATATTATCAGTACTTTAGTGGTGATTAAATATAACATTATTTTATTTATTTAATTTTTAGTGCAATGTTCTCACAACTTATGGAAACTGCTGAACCTTGGTTTTCTACTTTTGAGCATGATGGTCAAAAGGTAACCCTCATAGTACAGATGTTTTCATTACACTTGAGTTAACAAAGTCAGTAAATAGCAGCATATACCAGAACAGTTAGTTATTTCATTGTAATATCTAATCATTTTCATAATACAATCGGAAAATAGGACATAATAGTAAATCTATGTATCTATAACATATTCTAATAATATGGGTAGGTAAATAAACATAACATAAAGATTGCATATAAGTAAATAGAAACTTCTCCTTTATATACGCATTTTGTTCATGCAGTATTGCCAATTAATTATAAAATCATTATAAACTTTTTTGTCTGTCTGTAGGGATTCAGTGTGTAGCCTGTCTAGTCTGGAACACAGAGATCTGCCTGCTTCTGCCTCCTAAGTGTTGGGATTACAGATGTGGTTATTAAAAACCTTTCATTGTTCTCTTAGTAAGGTTTTTATGCATTATTAATTGAAGCACATTGATAAACATCTGTGTCAAGATAGCTTGACTTTCTTTTGCTAGTATATTATTTTTGAACTCATACATTTAATATTCATGTTCTTTAGTTTATTTTGCTTATTTTTATTGATGCTCTGTGCATGACTGAAATTATTCAGGGATAGCATTTGAGAACAGGATAAGACTTGAGAATTTTCCGTATTAAAAAGAAAGTCTGTACTTGAGCATTAGATTTAAGATCGATGGTAAACTAAGAATCACTAGGAAAAGTTGCTACAAATGCAAATATCAGAGTAATAAAAATTAAGGCTGATGGTCAAGGGAGGTCAGGCTTAAAATTTAAAGTAGTAAGAAAAGGAAGTGGAGTGAAGGCCCAACACAGATTTTAGTTTAATTACTTCTGTTTTAGAGTTTTAAAATATTTTCTCAGCTACTTAAATTAACAAAACAAGAGACAAAATATTTCCTGTTCTAAGATGATTTCCATTTTTCCTTCCGGTTTTGTGTAGTTTTGAGAGCTTAAACTATTTTCATTTAGAATTTCAGTTTTCACTGTGATAAGAAATACATTTTCATATAAGTGTTGCATTTATATGCAGTGGCCAGTCAGTCGCTTGCCACAGGCAGCTTGAAGGCTTCACTGCCTCCAG